>NC_059275.1:18837232-18839732 GCF_017591435.1 Portunus trituberculatus
GAGATATGTAGATGAGAGATGAAGAGGAGAACAGCTGAGGACACGATGATGGAGATATATGCTGTGTATGTCTATGAGGTTTATAATAAGAGATCCCTGCAAGTTGCTCCGCCCCGCTCCGCCCTCACAGCATTCACTCATCATTAGTGCAGGATACATTGGCTCTCATTGCATACACTCACCCCCTGGCGCGCCGCTCAAGGACTAGTCAAGCTTACCTGTGGAAATAGAAAGACAAGAAGTAGGTATTAGTTTGTGTTACGGGAAATACACGCGAAGGGAAAATTAAAATGAAAAAAAAATGGTGACAATGATGATGATAATGATAACGATAATTACAATAATAATGATAATAATAATAATAATAATAATAATAATAATAATAATAATAATAATAATAATAATAATAATAATAATAATAATAATAATAATAATAATAATAATGATAGTGTTTTTAAATGATAAATTACAACAGCAATGTACCTCTGAAAAAGTTCTAACACATTGACATTAACCAATACAAAAAAATAAATTCCATTAAACTGCACACACAAAAATGAGAGAGAGAGAGAGAGAGAGAGAGAGAGAGAGAGAGAGAGAGAGAGAGAGAGAGAGAGAGAGAGAGAGAGAGAGAGAGAGAAATAAGTAGAACAAAAAAAAGGTAACAGCGAATAGATTATCATGTAAATTAATTATCAACCGGACATATTCCCGATGAGGAATATGCAATAGTTTCCTGAGAGCCCGAGGGATATTTAATAATTCAAGTAGTAACTCCAGGCCGACTGAGAATGACAGGAGGAGGAGGAGGAAGAGGAGGAGGAGGAGGAGGAGGAGGAGGAGAAGTGGCGGGCTTTGAGTCAACAGTATCGGATTGTGGCGGGACTGTCGACGGACGCATTACCACCGATTACCGTGTTGACCCCGCGGCCACCACTGCTGTTTGGTCTTCTGCTTAGCCAAACCCGTCACCCCTTTGTCCGCGGCGTGTCTCGGCAGGCGGGCGAGAGGCAGCGGCTCCTGAGTAAACGGCGGAGGTCCTGGTTCAATGGTTCCTCCGAGGGCAGCTTGTTGGCGGGCTGAGAGGACTTCGCTCAACCCTCCTTCCCTCCATTCCTCTCCCCAGTCCTACGACACCCCTACCTCCCTTCTCCTTCCCCTCCCTTGGCCTCTGCCCTCACAGCTGCTGTCCACGCTATTGTCTGCTGTTTCCGGTGCATCCCTCGCCCTAGCATTCGCGGCCCAAGACGGGAAAAGCTTCTTAAGAGCCGTACCTCAAGGGAACTGACCGCATCTGCTAGACAAAGGAACCGCAGCTTGTTATTTCTTGTTTACGTCATCCGTCCCTTCGTCATTGCCGCGTCGGTGTGCAGGCGTCTCAAGCCACTCGTCCCGTCACGCCGGATCAGCTTCAATCGGGACAATTTGGGCCGTGGCAGGTCTTCGTGTCTCAGTCCAGTGTGGGACGCCGGACAAAGAGGCGACGAGTAATACAATTCATTATGCAAACCTGTCTCCGTAACGCAATTACTCGATAAGAGGGCAAAGTACTATTTAAGGGTAGAGGGGAGCCTGGCGACGCGGTGGGAAGCGAGCAGAGAGAGAGAGAGAGAGAGAGAGAGAGAGAGAGAGAGAGAGAGAGAGAGAGAGAGAGAGAGGACTGTGAGGGGAAGATAAATTAATGGATGAGGAGTTTATGTGTCAGCGGGGACAGAGGGAAGGAAGGTCAAGATAAAACCAAGGCAGGGAGGCAACAGCAGCTGGTAGGTCCGTCCGAATGTCCGTCTGTCCGTCTGTACGTCTGTCCGTTCAGCCCGGCCTCTCAAACCTCCTGCCTGTCTTCCTCAGTTCTCCTTCCCCTCCTCTTCTCCCTCTTCCTCCTGCTGCTCCTCTTTCTCCTCCTTCTCCTCCTCCTTACTGGCTCCTTTGAACTACTAAGGCTCCCCTCGCAGGCCGCCAGATACGATAATACAATCACGTATGCAAAGCTCTCCTCTCTTCGCGGTCTTGGCTGCGTGGCCAGAGAGGTCAACCCTTCCCACCGCCTCTCGTCCAGTCCCAGAATGCTCCACCTCACGCAGGAACCTTCCCACACACACAACCCTGAAACCCGATACCCAACGCCCATCGAAGCAGGAACTACGTGTCACCTGTGGGCGTTTTTGAGACTCACGCTCCTCTGTGGCGTCTGTGCGTCTGGCAGACTTAGCACAGAAGGCAAGCATGATGTGGAGTGTGGCGGTGGTGTGGCGCGCCTCGACCTTCAGCTCCCGTGCGTCAAGAGAGGGTCTTCGTCTGATTTTCACCGGACTTTCGCCTCGTGTCGCCGGCAAACTCGATTAGCCGTCAAGAGGTGGACAGAAGGACGGCCACTCAATTGAAACTGTTCCTCACCCTCAGGCGGCTCCGGGTAAATGGCTCTTTGATGTTCAGTATGGACAGGACGATCCGTGAATTTCAAGTTGTGGCCCGATGCTAAGAAAGTGAAGCCTTCCTCTAT
>NC_059275.1:18849732-18854732 GCF_017591435.1 Portunus trituberculatus
CAAAGGTGCGCGTCAAAGGAGCAGAAAACAATAGATGGATTAGACAAGAATATAAAAAAAGGGAAGATAGACAATAGAGGATAATGTAAAAGGGGGGATAAAAATATAGAGAGAGAAAAGATGACGACGTCTGAGATAATGATGGAGTGAGCTGATGGAAAGTGATGTGAGGGAAGAGGGGAGAGAGGGAGAGAAAGAGAGAAAGAGAGAGATAGGTAGGGAGGGAGGGAGGGAGACAAGGGGAGGGAGAAATGGTAGGGAGACAAAATGAAAGGGAGAAGGGAGGAGAGGATAAGAGGCAAGGGGAGCTAGTAGTGGAGGAATAAGAGGAGAAGGAGGAGGAGGAGGAGGAGGAGGAGGAGGAGGAGGAGGAGGAGGTGATGACAGCAGGCGATGACAGAAGGAAAGGAGGAGAAGGAAGAAAATGACGAAATATGAGAAGGGTGGATGAGATAAACATCTAAATCGAGGTTTGTGTTTTAGTGAGGAGGAAGAAGACGAGGAATGAAGTCACACATTTGTTCTTCCACGTGCAGAACGCTCCTCGCTAACCCTCCCCAGTGGCGCCGCGTGTCTAGTTTCAAAACGATATAGACCTGTATCCTCTAACACTTCTCACCGCACCTCCACTAATTTTAAAAGGCTCTCGTTAATGCTGCATTGATTTTTACATGTGTTTTTGTGATTCTAGAGCCAGATGAACAAGATTTCTACACTACTAACTGGCAAAACGCTCTTGAGAACCCGGCTAACGATCTCTGTGGCCTTTGATCGGCAGTTGTGGTGAGAGAGCAAAGCGTTTCTGAATAAGTGGCATAAAGTCCATTCAAACATCTATGATTTGGACCTTATGAGACTGACAGCTGATACTTTCCAACAATGGTCTTAACAGTCTCAATTCTAATAGGTTCCAAGCACTGAATAAGACAAATATAAGTGTTCAGAGTACTTAAAACAGTTTTCCGTTCATTGATAGTCTTCTTAATCACTTCTTCATAGCATCTAGTCCTTTTTGAAGACACCCAATGCTTTTCAACAACGTGAAAGCTTCTCACTATAACATCCACCGCTTCTTAAAACACTAGAAACTCTCAGTGAAGCGTTCTAATACCAATCAGCACTCCTTAGCATTCCTCAAGACCTCCCAGCACCGCGCCAGACCGCCGAAAACCACCCACCTCCTCCCCACGGGCACCGCAGATCCCCCCGACGCCCCGCTGGATTCATTACGACGCCGTTCATCAGCTTCTTCGGACATAAGTCTTGACCCTAATGGAGAAAACACATGCTCGGCCGCCGCCCTCGCCCGCTACAGGTGGTGGAAAACACTCACGCAGCATTAGCCAGCACGGGAGGCTTGTTGCGGCCCTTAAGGTGAGGTGAACGCGGGATCATGGGTTTTAAAAGGTGTCCAAGCGTGTTTACGGCGAGTGTATGGGCGGTGATGTTTCAATAAGTAGTTTTTAAGAGTGTTTGGTGGCTTCATATGGTACTGTGGACGCCTGCCTGTGTTTGGGGAGGGCTGCGAAAGGATTGTGTGTCTTTTTATGGGGTTATGTAAGAGCTGTGTGTGTGTGTTTGTATGTATGTGTGTCGGTAGGGATCCCGCAAGGTGTTGCGCCACTACGTATGTGTGCAGCATTTAGAGTTCCAGCAGCTGAATTGTCTAGTGTTGCTGACGCAATCAGAGTTGCCTTTTAGAGCGCAAAGCAACTTTTTTTCCTCTTTCAAAATCTGTCGTTTCTTTCACTACCTCAGCATTTTCCTCCTTTAACAATGTTCCTTTCTTCTCTCTTTCCATCTCTGAGCTCACTCACTTCCTCCTCTCACTCGTTCTGCAGCGTCTTGCCTCGCCGTCCTCCCCTCCCTCTCAGCCCTTCGCCTTGCTCTCCGACTCATCTTTCCTCGTCCAAACACAGAGCACTGCACCAGTTCCGTATTACTGACGCGGCTGACTGATTGACAGACACGGCTGACAATGGAGCCCCTCACGCCCAGCCTCTGTAACCAGACTTGAGTGTTGAGAGATGACTCACGGGACGCCAGGCCAGCCAGGGAGAGAGGGAGAGGGACGCCAGCCTGCTATCACCCTCCCTATCTCCCTCGAGGACCACCTACCTCACACTCACAGCCTGCCTCTCTCTTCCTCTCCTTCTCTTTCTCTCTCTCTCTCTCTCTCTCTCTCTCTCTCTCTCTCTCTCTCTCTCTCTCTCTCTCTCTCTCTCTCTCTCGTCACACTTCACCTTGACCCTGCCACTTCCTCGTCAGTTCTGAGAGTAATATCTCCTCCTGCTCTTCCATCCTTCTCCTCCTCCTCCTCCCAGACATGTTCCTCCATCTCCTTCTCCCTCCTCCTGCTCCTGCTGTCACTTCTTCTCTTGCTCCCCTCTACCTCATTTGAGATCTAATAGATGGAATCGTCGTCAGGTGGGCACAGTTCACGCATTCTCCCCGCCGCTCAAAAGGTGTCTCTTGATGGAGGACACGGCGAGGACAAATATACCTGTCAGTCGCATCTTTGTACGCCCCGACACGAAGGTCCAGAAATGTGTGACCCTCAGACCACCCTCGCCTCGCCCTCAGGAGCAGCCATTATGCCCCACGCTTCTTGTCGTCTCTCTCTCTCTCTCTCTCTCTCTCTCTCTCTCTCTCTCTCTCTCTCTCTCTCTCTCCTCGTCTCCGCCACCGCTTCGGAATTCGCATAAGTTTGTGTTGATGTGTGGAGTGTCGACGCCTCCTGCTCTGTTTCTCACTTTCGCTTCTCATTAGCCAGACGTCATATTTTTTTTTTCGTTCTCTCTCTCTCTCTCTCTCTCTCTCTCTCTCTCTCACACACACACACACACACACATGAGCGTGGCGTGGCGAAGAGAATGAGTGTGAGTGTGAGAGTCGCGGGCCATTCGCCGCTGGTCGTGACATGACTCAGGCGGCGTGTGATGGACAGACGGACGGCCAGAATGAAGGAATCACTTTATCAGGCCGCTGTCCCGCCTTACCGCGGCTGACGGCTGACGGACGCTGGACGACGCTGTTCCTGTCGTCGGCTACTCCTTGTTCCCTGACGGCCGCGACACCTTGCTGACGTGCAGACATGAGCTGACGTTGAGCCGCGGGTTGACGGCCAAAGCTTAATCACCGTATCATCCTCAATGGCGAGGTGTTGAGGGTGGGACGGGAGGGGCGGGGTGGACGGGGACAGGCGACGTGGGAGCGGGGTGGGGCCAAACACTCAAATCATCAGGTCCTCATTACCACTCCATTAAAAAAGGTAAACAAAACAAACAATGTTTACCCGCGGCGGACAAGGACGCTATGCAACGTCTAAAATTACGAGGTTTCAATACGGCGTCTGATAACGGCGCCGCTCCGACACGGGGAATTAAATCACCTCTGTGAGGGGGGTGTGAGTGACGTCAGGGGGCGGAGGCGTGATGACGGGCAGGTCCGGTGTTGATGCTGGTGCCACACCGTGCCACCTCGACGCCGCCGGCACCTGCACAAACACCACTGCCGCCGCCTCCTTCCCGTCGTGGGTGGCGGCCGGCGTGGGGCGAGGAGAAGAAGCATGGGAGGATAGGCAGGGGAGAGGGGTGGCATGGGAGAGGCGCAGCATGAGACCAGCAAACCTTCACCAGAAGCCAATATCATAGGGAGGCAGGAGGAGGCGGGGAGACAAGGCGTGTGGCGTCCTCACCTGCTGCCTGCCTGACACCGTCCAGGAAACTGGCTCACTGGATCAGTCAAGTGTGTGAGGGCGACTCGGGTCACGCCAAGCAGCACAACGAGCTACACCCACTCAAGAGGTCCTTCGTCACGTCCTTCAGCGTGAGGCTTACAGGACATTCACCGCTGCCTGGTGTGCCCCAAGCTGTGCCCGCATCCCCAGGAAGTCCCCTTAAGGACGTTCATAAGTACCGCTGACGCCCACTTCCTCGGCAGAAGAGGCTGACGGGGCTCGAGGCTCAAGGTTCAACGCTTCTCTTTATCACTATTGGTATTCGTCCTATCCGTCAGCGTGTGGGTGAGACAAGCTGGTGCTCTCCTCCTGGGCCTTCTTGAAGCATAAGGAACCTCTTTGTAGGGGCTTGAGGAGCATGACACTTATAATGATGATGTCTGCATGAGTGGCAAGGGTCCCCCTCACCACGGCTAGGAGGGGAGCACACATGCGGCAACATTCTAATAAACAACTGCGCGAGTTATCACCACCGGGGAACAGAGGCGTGAAATAGAAGGACGGGAGAGAATCTCCCTTTGAAGACCGAATGTCGAGAATGACGCATCAATCTGGAGGACACTGATGGCCTCAGGTACGTTTAGGTAAGCGAGCAGAGTGGCAGCGGCGGCGACGTGCAAGAGACGCCGCTCAGACAGCCCTCCCTTGTGTCTGGGTCAGCTGGTGGTTGGCTCAAGTCCAGTGCCTCCGCGTCCCCGGCTCCACAACAAACAGCAGGAGGCCACCACGGGGCGCCTCCTCCTCCTCTACTACCACCACCACCATCACCACTATACCAGCACTCTCTATCTAACGTGGTGTGCCGTTCTCTTCCACCTACCCTCCCATACCAGGCAGTGAAACACGCCCGCACGCCACGCGCACTCAAAAGCACCTTGGCATAAGTTATTCCACGCCACCAGGACGAAGAGTACACGGAGGAGAAGGAGGAGGAGGAAGAGGAGGAGGAGGGTTCGTAATAGTGCAGTTAACGGTGGCACAACCCTGAGCGGCGTGGCGTGGCTTCCCGTGGCAGCCGAGGACCTGGGAGTGCCAAGACCCGTGGCGTGAGTTGCCTTGTACCAACACAGTGGCGTCTGGTACCAGGGTGTTGCTGGGCGCAGCGTGTCAGGCCCACAGGGAACTATGCTGCCGCTGGGGGCCCCGCGGCAACCCATTGATGCCCTCTCTCTCTCTCTCTCTCTGAAATCAACGCTGGGTTAAAAAAAAAAATGAAGTACAGCGTCAATGAAGAGAGAGGTACTTATTGCATGAGAGAGAG
>NC_059275.1:18857232-18864732 GCF_017591435.1 Portunus trituberculatus
ATCCATCGTGTCCCTTTCTTCTTTCCCTGTTCTGCTAACCACCCTCATCGTCTTTCATTGTGTGTCTTTTCTTGTCTAATCTCTTCTCAGCTTTACGTTTCTTTCCTCATTTCTCGACACAGCGTGATATATTCTCCGTTTTAATTTGTTACGCAACGTTCCTATTGTTTTGTTGGATTTCCACTGATTATAAAAGGGAGCTATTTAAATACACGTGTTTTTTTGCTGTTTTTTTTTTTTGTGTATTTTTTCAGTCTCCCTCTCTTCATTTGTTTTGATATTTCAGTATCGTGCATAATTCTAAGCACTTTTTTGTATATTTTTTTCTTAATTCTTATAGTTTTATTTGATTAGATCTTTCAAAATGCATTCTCAGTTATCTTTTTCTCTCAAACTACAAGGAAAAAACTATATTTCTCTCTCTCTCTCTCTCTCTCTCTCTCTCTCTCTCTCTCTGGTCGCCGGCCGCCACGTGCCAGTTAATTTTCTCGAAATAAAGCTTATAGACAAGATATTATTGATAAGAAGGGAAAGTGAGTGACCTGGTGTGGCCTTCGTGCTGCAGGTCATGGCGTGCTGGGCGTGGGGTGTGTGTGTGTGTGTGTGTGTGTGTGTGTTAGGTGGGATATGTGTGAAAGGGTGTACTAGTATGTATGGAGAAAGAGAGAGAGAGAGAGAGAGAGAGAGAGAGAGAGAGAGAGAGAGAGAGAGAGAGAGAGAGAGAGAGAGAGAGAGAGAGAGAGAGAGAGAGAGAGAGAGAGAGAGAGAGAGAGAGAGAGAGAGTAATCAACACCCTTCACCTTTACCTTCCCAAAAGTGGGAACATAAACATTGCCGTAACTCACAATAATAAGCACCCACCTTAATGAAGTCCAATTAATTCATTAAAAACGCTCAAGTGCCTAATTTGATGGCAATTAGTGGTGTCCCCTCGTTTGGGGTTGTTAACACGCGTCTCCCCTCAGTCACGTGACGACCCGCCGACCACACTCACATAACACTGACTTACTGACTATTAACACCTGCCTAAAAACCTGCTCCTAAAGTCAGCCTTCCCCTCTCTAAGAAATGTCCGCCTCTCTGCCTCACTGAGTATCTCCTTATTAACATCACTCCGCTCCTCCTCCTCCTCCTCCTCCTCCTCCTCCTGCTCCTCCTCCTAGTCCTGCCATCACACCGAGTCCAACTTCAGCCAAATTCTGAGTCACTCTCATCCATATTTACGCCTAATGGAGACTCAAGGTGGCCGACATACACTCCCCGAGCCATAAATTGCGTAAAAAAAAGGTGGGCCACCGACAAAAGTGGGTGGCGGCGCGCTGAGGCGGCTGGCACCTCAATTCCCGTTTTCTTTACCAACGTGCAGAAGGTAAACAAACAGCGAAGATGGCGTCGACCGCAGGGTTTTTCCTAACCTCCCGCGTGTTTATTTATGCGAACTCTGAGCCGATTTCCTTACACCAAGCCTGGCTTCCCGCCCCTCCCGCCGGTGTATACACTACACTTGTCATACACGGCCGCCCCTACCCAGGGAAGGGCGTCCCCTTCCTCTTCCCTCACTTCCCTTAGTGTCATTCCTCCTCCTTACAACTCCTGCCGCTGACACTCGCGCCCGCCGCTGGCGACACTCGGATCTTAATCACGCGCCACCTCTCCCACGCATCCGCCGAGAAGGCAAGTGACCCCGGCTGTTGTCGCCCCATTCCCGCGCCTCCTCGGCCTCTGCGGGAGGATCACGCCCTGGCCCGTGGTCACGCGGCGGTGTAGCTCATCCTTCCAGCGCCGCGACACCTCAAAAAAGTGGACGTTGAGCATACATCACGAGGTGCTCACCGCGCCTCAGGTATTCGTCATCCGAGGCAGTGAACGTAAGGGCGGTGACGCAGGGCCGCCACCACCACGTCTCCGTCAGATGGCATACACTATACCCTTGCTGAATTAGGCTAAAATTATGCACAAGGCACTGGCATGGCGGGGCCCTCCATCACCGGCCCGTGGAGTGAGTGTCTCCTGCCAGCCGCACACAGGATGCAGTTTGTCCGACGGGGTACGAGGGCGACTTATACTGCTGTGTCGGAGTGTGTCACAGCAGACAGGATAATGACCGGCATTTGTCATTCCACCGCAGAGGAGGCGCGGACACACACACACACACACACACACACACACACACACACACACACACACACACACACACACACACGGAAGAGAGGAAAATGACAAACTCGGACCGAGATGGAGAGACTCGCTACAGTGAACTGCCCGACACGCCTCGACCCCGATAAGGTCCGCTACACGTGATCAAACGTCTCAATAAACAAAGCGGCACGTTGTAAACACCAAACACAACACACACACCGGCTTCAATAAACACTTAACAAACACACCAAAGGAAACCTGTTCTTAGTCCCCCGTCAGGACCAGCATCACCCAGCATCACCCGGACCCATCTCCCCATTTACCACCACCACCACCACCACCACCACCACCAGCACTAAGACAGTAATATTAAAAATAGAAGACTTGTGACGTGGTGGGTACATACCAAACCAATGCCCCACCCTGCCTCCCCTTCCTACCCTGCTGCTGTGAAATCATGAGAACAAGGCAATGATTCCTGTCCAAATGTGGAATATTACAGAAATTTTGATGCAAGCAGCGACGGGGAGGCGCGAGGGAGGGAGAGAGGACGGGGCGAGGGCGGGTACTTACCGTGAGGCGGAGCAGAGAGAACCCCTTTCATCTTGTCCCAATACTCACCTGAAAAAGATTGAGACAGGTATGAAGATTAGAGGTATACCGATAAGATGACATACTATTCTCTCTCTCTCTCTCTCTCTCTCTCTCTCTCTCTCTCTCTCTCTCTCTCTCTCTCTCTCTCTCTCTCTCTCATTCACTTTCGCAGTAGGACAACAAACACAATCAATCACATAAGTTAAAATATGCTGACGTCCGAACTAAACACACACACACACACACACACACACACACACACACACACACACACACACAAGCACGGTGCGGAGATGAGTTATTCTCTCCACTCTCCGTTTTGTCACCTCGTCGGCAAGTACTGACAATTTATGAGCAGGACTGCCGAGCTAATTTATGAGTGGGAGTAATTTATGAGTCGCCGCAGCTCCCTCACACCAGAATTATTTACCCCATGTTACTAATTTCCAACATCCCCACCTCTCATTCCCCCCCTCACTCCCTCCCTGACACCCACCCCCTTCATCCCTCTCATCCTAATTCTGTCCGTCCTTCTTCACACCGCCATGCCGTCATGCCTTTTGGTCTGTTTAACTCTTTGTCTGTCTGTGTGTGTGTGTGTGTGTGTGTCTGTGTGTCTGTGTGTCTCTGCATCACTTGACTGGCATCCCTCTCATCCCACTCCAGCTTTATCACTCACGCCATCTCTCACTCCTCACCCAAACATCCTTATCACCCATAATCCACTCAATCTGCCACGCTAACTCACACTTCCTACTTCAAGGGAGGAGGAAACTTAACACCAAAAAGATCATCCTCCCGTTGCGACACCCTACTCACTGGGGCTCTAAGTACAAATACACTTCCCTCAGTCACCCATCCCGCCTGGCCAAACACTTCCCTCCCCTCATAATGCACTGGTAGGATCCCTCGTGCACACCCATCCAACGCCACCACTCTCAGCTTCTTATCGCCGTCTCCCAAATATACAGTTGCTCGCTCGCTCGCCTCGCCTCACCTCGCGTCTCCCTCCTCTATACTCTTTCCTCTCTACCATCACCACCACTACCACTACTACTACTTCTTCTTCTTCCTCAGCTGCAGTGTGTGTGTGTGTGTGTGTGTGTGTGTGAATTGATGATAACCACTTGTTGTTTCTATTACTTTGTTTTATTTATACTTATTTTGTTTTAATGTTATGATTCTCTCTCTCTCTCTCTCTCTCTCTCTCTCTCTCTCTCTCTCTGTCTACCACAACTACTTCCATACCTCCTCTATTTCACTCGTTCCTCCCTTCTCTCTCTCCCTCCCCATCCCTCACACCTCCTTTCCCCTCTCCTTTCTTCCCCCTCTACCTCCATGCTCTCCCCTCTCTTCTCCCCGCCTTTCCCCTCCCCGAGCTGTGGGCGTTGGGGACACCACCATCATTTGGGTTCAGTTAACGGGGTCGTAAACTCCCCTCTCTCAGACCCTCAGAGCAGCAGGAGGAGGAGGAGGAGGAAAAGGAAGGAAGAAGAATATAAAAAAAATAAGGAAGAAATGAGGAAAGAAGAGGAAGACAAGAGTAGTAAGAAAGGATGGTATAATAGTCATAGAAGTAATCATATACTAAATAATAATAATAATAATAATAATAATAATAATAATAATAATAATAATAATAATAATAATAATAATAATAATAATAATAATAATAATAATAATAATAATAATAATAATAAAGTCGACAAGAATAACATCAACAAGGCAATGAACGAAAATTTCTAAAGTTACTCCCATTCCTTTAACTCATCCACGCGTGACTGTGAACTTTCCTCTCTCCTTCCTTCCTTCCTTTCTTCCTTCCTGCCTCTTTCCTTCATCCTTCATCCCCCTTCCCCTCAGTCTCCCCTCCTTCCCTCCCTCCCCCGCAGACAGCCAGCCGTTCCCCCGCTCTGAGTAGCCATAAAAATGACATGTAACAGCCTGGCAATTGCACACTCGAACTGACACACTCATCAAACGAGCCCATAACACACGGCGCCGCTACGATAGCAGATTGGCACTTTTCCTTCTGTTCTTCATCCGACTCCATCTACACTTTATTGTTCTTTCCCTCCATTCTTTTCTCTCTCTCTCTCTCTCTCTCTCTCTCTCTCTCTCTCTCTCTCTCTGCGTCTCTTCCTCGTTTATATCCCTCATTTTCTCATTTTGTTACATTTTTACAGCTTGGGTTCGGTTTAGTGTCTGCTGGTGAAGGCGGCGGTGACGAGGGTTGTAGCGGCTACCTTTGGACTCGCAGCCACAAATCTTCAAGCCGTTAGCGTTGAAGTCAGATCATGGCAGACAGACGCAACAAGGCGAAGTATAGTGTGAAAGGCGCAGTTAACATCTCAGCGCTTGGGTTTGTCTCTCTCTCGTCCTGTCTCCCGGTGCCAGCCTCTGATTTATCTAACGTCGAGGAGGGAGTGAGCGGCCGCCTTGACACACTACAATAACCTCGCGCCTTGTACTCGCGACCCTCACCGTGACCCCCGTGTGACTGGCGGTATGGCCCGACCAGGTGGTGTGTGTCTCCGTCAGCCCGCGGGCCTGACACACCCGGGGCCGCCGACAGATGTAGCCCAGACCACCGGGAGAACGGGAGGGAGGTGGAGGTCGTGGTGGGCGGCGGGGAAGTTCGAGCCCAAATCCGTCAAGACCTCCCACAACAGTTTAAAGTCCCCAGTCGTGGGTTATCAGCGAGCCTCGTGTCGCGGCGTGAAGGACAGCCTTGTTCTGCGTGATTACTCAGCCTGGCAAAGCTGTGTCCCGGCAGCGAGCGACACACAGATACACCGCGTTGCTTCGCCTCCCCAAACCTTAACCTTCACGACGACTTGGCATTACGAGTCCTTAATTCATTACTTTCAGGACACAAACAATGCTACCCACGCCGCCTCGCACGACCATAAAGGATAGCGACGCACATGGCGGTACAGGACGCCCAGAAGGCAAGGAGACGCCCCACAGCGAGTCACAGCGTCGTAATGTTGCCTCCTGACGGCGGCGTGGTCGGGATGGAGGCGGGTGGCCCACCCTGGTAGCCGCCCGCTGAGGCCCCGCTGTTTATGGCCGTGGGGAGAGACACGAGCCAGGGAAATGGTGGATGAGAGAGAAGAGAAAATATTGTTGGGCTGCTGCTTCCCCACACAGGGCGCCGCGGCCAAGTCGCTCGCCAGGTGCACCCAGTCGTCCTGCCGCGCTGCCAACTCCCGCCCTCCTGAAGACGCCCCTTCAGATGACGCTGATACCCGCCACACCACACGCCGGCACCACACCACACAAGCTGACGTCACCACCCACACCACACACAACCCACACCACCCACAGCCCACGCCGCCCAGCAGTCAGCCACCCGCCGCCCACCCTCACACTGCCGGCTGAAGGGACCCGCTGCTGACAGGTAAAGGTAAACGCTGCGCTGCGATTTACCGCGGCACTCATCTCCGTGTCCTTAGTCACAGGTAAAAATAAGAAGGTAAACAGAGGAGGATAACGTAATACCACGGCTCCTTTACCATTAAGAAGAAAAAAGTAGCTAAATCAAATGTAATCATAAACACTAACACCTCACACGTATCTCAGCACTGTAAAAATAGACAGCGTTAACCAGTGAGGTGTAATATAAACAGACACACACGGAGCCCTCACTGTTTAGTCACTACACAGACTCATTGCAAAACTAGGAAAAAAAATGGTATGAAATTAAACCTCTTGACCTTTCTTGCCTTTCCCATAAATCCATTCCCCTTCTTCCTATCATCTCTTCCTGCCACTCCTCTCCTTCTACCGTTAAATATTTTCTTGCCCCCTTCCCCTCCACTCCTCCACCACCCCTCCCCTCCACCTATCCACCTATCCACCCCCGGACCTCTCCACACTACATCACAGGGGCGAACACAGGGGCGCCTACTCCACACACTTCACCTTTATCACCATTTTTTTTGTCTTATTATGTTCATTATTCGCGGCAAAAGTATAATCTTCCCCCGATGAATCTTGGCTCCTTGTCATCTGGACTCGAGAAACGAGCCAAGAATTTCACAAGGGGAATAATGCAAATAATTCTCCTCCTATATTAATTCTAACCAATGGAAAATACTAACAAAACACGTGATTTACCCATTCACTACTAGGACACATTTTTACCTTGAGATTTGAGTACGATTGGATCATTTTATTGACATTAGGGAGGGTCTATGAAGGTCGGAAGATTAATGGCCACAGTCTTCACTATTCTAATCCCCCACTTGAGTATCTGAAGCTGTATAAAATCACCAAATAGTAAGTAAAATGAATGTGGTAACGCGTCATGGTGCTGAAGGGGGTAAAGATGGAAAAAGCTGTGTTTGTGTAAGTATAAAGAAATTTTCTCAATATTCTAATATGAACTAATGGAAAATACTAATAAAATACGTGATTAAGGAAGGAAAAAGCTGTGTTAGTGTATAAAAAACGCTCCACAATCCACGTTCCGTAAAGTAATAGAAAAAATACTACGAAATTTATGTCCAGTTCGATGAATCCAATAATTACATACTACAAATAAATGAATAAATAATAAAAAAAAAATAAAAAATATATACTTTGATACGGCGATAGATTTGAAACAGGTATTCTATTATTACTCTCTCTCTCTCTCTCTCTCTCTCTCTCTCTCTCTCTCTCTCTCTCTCTCTCTCTCTCTCTCTCTGTCACCGGAAGAGCAAGGTGATATTTTTTATGCACCATTTTTTTCAGTCCTCATGAAGTGGAATGGCGGTGTGT
>NC_059275.1:18872232-18877232 GCF_017591435.1 Portunus trituberculatus
ACCTACCACTTTATTTCTCATTCTATTCAGAGAGGGTGGGAGTCAGAGAGAGAGAGAGATAAAAAGTGGCATTGGTGATGAAAGCTTAATAGAATAAGTGGCAGTGACGGGCAGTGCCAAATAGGGTGCCACTGACGCAGAGGGTGACAGGCGGGTGTTACCACCACGTTACCGTTATGATTTAAGTGCCGCGAGGAAAGTGACACCGAGGGAAGGCAGGCGGGGGTGTCGGGTGGCTCTCGTGACCACACCCACAGCCCCCCCTTCTCCAAGTCACCCCCTGTAGCCAGCCACTCACTCACTCAAACACACACACACACACGCACACATATCCATTCCTCACTCACTCAGTCTGAACAACCCCCCGTCTCTCTCTCTCTCTCTCTCTCTCTCTCTCTCTCTCTCTCTCTCTCTCTCTCTCTCTCTCACCCACTCATAACACCCACGTTGCCTAAAACCCACGCCCGCCCACCCACCACCACCCACCCACCCATACACCAACCAGTCCCGCCATTCTCTTCACCTCATTTTTTGCTCTCTCCTTCCCTAGAAAAGGAAGGTTTTGAAGAAGAGGAGGAGGAGGATGAAAAGGAGGAGGAGAAAGGAGGAGGAGGAGGAGGAGGAGGAGGAGGAGGAGGAGGAGGTGGGAAGAGAAACTGAATACGGTATAGGGATAAGAAAAAGTGAGAAAAACGTGGCATGACAAACAGGAGAAAAACTAAATGGATGAAAAAAAAGGTAAGAGGAAACAAGGAAAAGAAAGTAAGGAATTCAGACAAGAGGGAAAGTACAGAAAAGAAGAAAATGCAATGAAATGAGAAGGAAGAAAGAGAGAAAAGGAAGAAAAATAGGATGGAAGGTATGAAAGATTAGATAGAAAAAACAAGAAAAAGAATGAAAAAGAAAAGAAATGAAAGAAAAGAGAGAAGAAAAATAGAAAAAAGAAAAATCGGAGGAAGAAGAATCGAGATATAGAAGATGGAAAGGGAAACAAACTAAAGGCAGAGAAGAGAAGGAAAGGCAAGGAGGCAAGGAGGGAAGGAGGGAAGGAAGGAGGGAGGGAAAGGAAGAAGGGATGAAATGGAAGACACAATAGCAGTGGTTAGGGAAGAGAAATAAGCGCACAGGTACAAACAGGTAGTACACTTCTCACTACTACCTGCAATCAATCGGCGCAGGTAATTCACAGGTCAAGATACGCGTCCTAAATCACCTGGAAATAACCACCACCACGATAATGAAAGAAAAAAAATTACACGTTCATTTGCCTTTACCGCGGAAAATATGACTGCTGCTATTGCTACTGGTGTTACTGGTGGTGGTGGTGGTGGTGGTGGTGGTCGTGGGGTGAAGGTGGTTGTGGTGGTATTAGTGGTGGTGGTGCTATTATTGCTACTACTACTGCTACTATTATTGTTTCTACTACTACTACTACTACTACTACTACTACTACTACTATGTCTAATAAAAACAACTGCAACCACCACCACCACCACCATCACCACCATCACACAACTCGTCACAGGACATCCTACATTTATTTTTTCCACCCCTCCTCCACCTCCTCCTCCACCTCCTCCTCCTCCACCTCCTCCTCCTCCTCCTCCCCCACCTCGTCATTGCAGCATCTGGGAGTACATCAGAATTAAGCACAATGAGGGCGGGGAGTGGCGGCGCACCGTGAAATTTATAAATGTGTGGAGACTTATGGACGAGAGCGTTTGGGAGGAAGGAAGGACCCGGGAACACGCCTTGAGGGACGCCGCCATATTTCATCTCGTGACTGCCTGTGTTTGCATCTCGGACCAGGAGTAGAGGAGGAGGAGGAGGAGGAGGAGGAGGAGGAGGAAGCGAATGAAGAAAAAGAGAAATGTGAGTAGATAATGACAAAGAAGAGGGACACAGGAACGTCAGTTGTCACATATGTGGAGGAAAAATACGTGCAGAGAGAGAGAGAGAGAGAGAGAGAGAGAGAGAGAGAGAGAGAGAGTGTTGATGGCCAAGGGTAATTGCGAGGTATCTTTTACGCGACTTAGTTTGCAATGCGATCTTAACGAGAGAGAGAGAGAGAGAGAGAGAGAGAGAGAGAGAGAGAGAGAGAGAGAGAGAGAGAGAGAGAGAGACAACGGGAAGGAGGTGAGGCAGAAGTACTCCCCTCCTTATATCCATCCATCCCTCTCCCTCTCTCTCCTCTCTCCTCTCCCTCCTAGCAAAGGAAATATGACATATGGCCGAGGCGAAGGACTCAACCGCTGCAGGTCATGAAGGAGGGAAGGAGGGAAGGAGGGAAGGAGGGAGGGAAGGTGAGGCAGGAAGGAAAGAAAGACGCCCGTGGTGAAAGATAGGAAAGAGGAACACACACACACACACACTCACAAAAAAAAACAACTCTACATTTTAACTCTTTTACTGTAGAAAAATAAAAATAAATAATTGATTACTGGAGGAAAAAAGGAAGGAAAGAAGGAAGGAAGAAAGGAATGAGGGAAGAAAGGAAGGAAGGTGAGAGAAGAAAGACAAAATAAGGGAGATATCAGGAAGGAAAGATGGAAGAGAGAGAAAAAGAGAGAGAAGAGAGGAAAGGAGGGAGAACGGAGTGCCACATGGAGCTGAGAAAGAGAGAGAGAGAGAGAGAGAGAGAGAGAGAGAGAGAGGGGAGTAACCTGACACAGATGGGTGCGGGTCTATAGTTTCCTGTTAGGCCGACTCTCTCTCTCTCTCTCTCTCTCTCTCTCTCAAAGGTCATTCATAGCGTCAGTCGGGGTCTCAGTAATGTCGCCTCCACCACTCCTCCTCCTCCTCCTCCTCCTCCTCTTCTTATTCTTTAACTAGTTGGCAAATAAACACACTTAATCCAACCACAACCACCACCACCACCACTACAAAACTCTCTCTCTCTCTCTCTCTCTCTCTCTCTCTCTCTCTCTCTCTCTCTCTCTCTCTGACTTTCCTCATTCTTTTCCTCTCAAGCATTTCGTTTTTCCCGTTTTTTCTTATGTATTTATCGCATGGACACGTGTTCGACAGAGAGAGAGAGAGAGAGAGAGAGAGAGAGAGAGAGAGAGAGAGAGAGAGAGAGAGAGAGAGAGAGAGAGAGAGACATTGTGCTACATTAGTCCCCCTTGCTGTGTTGGGATCCTTACACACACAAACAGAAAGCATTGCGAGCTACTACGACAAGAACGAGGAGGAGGAGGAGGAAGGAGGAGGAGGAGGAGGAGAAGGAGAGGTAAGTGTAGGAAAAGAATGGAGAGTAGCATAAGAACAAGAAATTATAATAAAAAAATAAAAATGATGAAGACGAGGGAAAGAAACATGGAGAGAATAAATTAGGAGGAGGAGGAGGAGGAGGAGGAGGAGGAGGAGGAGGAGGAGGAGGAGGAGGAGGAGGAGGAGGAGGAGAGATGGAAAAAGAGGAGGAATAGGAAGAAGAGGAGTGAGAGGAAGAGGGTGAAAGAAGATGACGAGAAGGAAGAGCAGGAGTAAATAAATAACGTAAAGAAAAGAGAAAAAAAAAAAAAAAAAAATCAAATAAACAAGAAACACACAAAGAAACACAAGAAAACTAATTAAAAGAACACACACACACACACACACACACACACACACACACACACACCACGGACCCCAAAAAAAGAAAGGAAGGGGGATGTAAAATAAGGAAGAAGGAGAAAGAAGAGGAGCTTTAGGAACGCCACAAACAGCTGTAACAATAGACAGGTCGCGCCCAAGTGTCGCTGGATCGTGCTCGTCAACTGTCCAAGCGAGGCACACAACACGCGGCGCAGGACTTGACGAGGCGGCGCTGGTGGAGGTGCTGGTGATGGTGGTGGTATTGGCGGTGCGGCGGACACGGAGCCAGGGAGGGAGAGAAAGAGGGAAGGAGGGAAGGAGGAAAAAGGAAACAGAATGAATTTGGAGAAGGACAGATGAGTATTAGGTTAGTGACTGGAGAAACGCTGGGACACGACTCGAGAAAGGAGGAGGAGGAGGAGGAGGAGGAGGAGGTATCAGATGTCACGCCAGAGTGGGTCACGACCTCGACCTTCCCCTCCTACTCCCTCTCCTCCTCCTCACCACCACCAGCATTCCCAAGGGGCATAACCACAACCACAACCACCACCACCACCTTCACTGCCTCACCACAACACCATCACCATCACCATCGTTACCACCACCACACCATTATCCCTTCCAGCTCACGTAAGTTCTCCTGAAGACACTGAAGCTCCCAGCACCCAAGGGCTTCACCACCCACAGATCTGACCTCGGGAAGCGCTAAGGTCCCAAGAAACGCGCTGCTCTCTCACCACGACTATTTTCCAAACCCACATATATGACTGGTTAGGTTTCCGTGAGTGTTTTTTTCTGTTATTGATGTAGAAATATTGTTAATCTATCACTACAACGGTATAAACTCTCTTAAGAATCCGGGAACTTGTATGAATTTAGACAAGCATTCCTCTCTCACCATGGCTATTTTCCAAGGCCACAGAGATAATTAGCGGGATTTTCAAGAGTGTTTCTCCAGTTGATATGTAGAAATATTGTCAGTCTGTCTCTAGAACTGTAAAAACACCTAAAGAACTTCTGTAAATTTAGGTAAAGCCTTCTGAAATAGTGGAAATGAAGCACAGAAGAGTTTGAGGACACGAACCTAAGCAATCAGCACCTCAGAAGCACCTCGGTATAGAACACACTAGAGGAACACTTCAGCAGGGCAACCTCAGCACCACGAACACCTCAGTAACTCACGGAACATTGGTACATACCCTCTCTCTCTCTCTCTCTCTCTCTCTCTCTCTCTCTCTCTCTCTCTCTCTGCTCATCAATCTTCACAAAACGTATTTCTATTAACAAATCGTGTAAATTCTCATCTCAATCAATATTTTCACAACTCCATCTTCTGTTTTACCTTCTCATTCCTTCTCTTTCTCAACACGTGATAGAACAACATAATCCATCTTGCTATCTCCTTCCAACACCACCACCACCACCAC
>NC_059275.1:18879732-18904732 GCF_017591435.1 Portunus trituberculatus
AGAGAGAGAGAGAGAGAATAACGAGCTGAGAGATGGACTGACCGACTGAATGACAGGCAGACAGACAGATAAACAGACAGAGAGAGAGAGAGAGAGAGAGAGAGAGAGAGAGAGAGAGAGAGAGAGAGAGAGAGAGAGAGAGAGAGAGAGAATAACGAACTGAGAGAAGGACTGACCGACTGAATGACAGGCAGAGAGACAGATAAACAGAGACAAAGACAAAGACGTAAATATAAAACAGATAAACAAAAAAAATAAAGAGAATAAAAGAAAACAATCAGTAAAATAAAAAAACACAAAAAAAACAAGAAAAACCTGAAAAAAAGAAAACGTGGAAATACAAGAGAGAGAAAATGAAGGGTAGACTGAGAGGAAAAGAGAGAAAAACAGAGAGAGAGAGAGAGGGAGAGGGATTTAAAGAGGGATGGGGATGGGAGGGAAGGGGAGGGAAGGGAAGGGTTTGAAGGGTTTAAGGGGATGAACGAACGTGCCGAACACCTACCTAATGAGTCTGTCATCCCACGTACAAGTGTGGCAGGTTCTGACCCACCTGTAGGAGTAGGAAACACTGCGTATCAGATTAACAAGCCCAAAGGTAAGGCGGAGCGGTGGGGTGGGAAAAAAAAAAGGAGGTTAAGGTAAGTGTTTGGCTTCACTATGTACTGTGTGTGTGTGTGTGTGTGTGTGTGTGTGTGTGTGTGTGTGTGATTAATGAGTGCTATGTTCATGATGTGATTATGCTTATTTAAAATGTGGATGTGTGTGTGTGTGTGTGTGTGTGTGTGTGTGTGTGTGTGCGCTTACATACACATGTATATGTCAACAGGGGCCATTTGTCACAATAAAAACGTAACACTAGTAAAATAGTCTCTTTTAAGTCTAATATTACCTGCTACATTTTTTATAACTCCCTCTCTCTCTCTCTCTCTCTCTCTCTCTCTCTCTCTCTCTCTCTCTCTCTCTCTCTGGAAGCCATAAAGTCATAGGATGTAAACACACAGCACACTTCTCGGGAATCATTAAGAGCCCCACAGCGCGTCACGTCAAAGGAGCCATCACACTTTTCTCTAATCGCCACCTGTTGCCAATCTTGTAATTAAACGCAATTCTAGAAAGACATAGAGGTGATTTTTCTCTGGTAATTATACTGGACGTCAACTTACTGCCACGTGGACCAATGGGAGTCTTGACCTTCTTCCTCTTCCTCCTCCTCCTCCTCCTCCTCCTATTATTTATTTTTTTTTTCTATTTTATCATCGTTCGTATTACTATAAATGTGTTTTTTTTTTCTCTCTGTTTTCTTTCATATATATTTTCCTCTCTCCTCATTTTTCAAGTCACTCATTTCATTATCTCATTTTTCCTCTTATTATTTTATTTCTATCTGTTATCATCACGTCCCGTTCTTTTCTTCATTTCGTGTTTACACCAAAATTATCCTCACCTTAATATTTTTTTTTCTATCTCAAATCACTTCCATTTTTATCATGTCCTTTATTTTTCATATACTTTTTCCTTTACTAAACCACCACCACCACCACCATCACCACTACGACCACCATTCCCTCCTCCCCCTCTTTTTCCTGCTCCTCCTCCTGTTCCTTCCCTAAAATCACTCCTATTCCCCCACTAGACACCCCTAAACCCCCGAAATTCACCCCATTCCCCTCAGACACCCCTACACACCCTTACACACCCGTATTCCCCCAACCATACACCCCAATACACCCTAAAATCACCATACACTAAACTATCACCACCACCACTACCTTCATCTCTACCACCACCACCACCACCACTACCTCCTGCTCCTCCTCCTGCTGATGCTCCTTCACAATTGCCACAATCTGCCACAATCAGCTCGGTGGCGGCGCAAACAAACACGGTCGGCGGACAGACACACAGGGGCGATAACAATGCCCTGATTCGAGCCCCGGGAAAAGTCGGTCTGAAGAGCTGAAGGGAAAGGAGGGATTGGATGGAAGGGGGGAGGGAAAGGGTAATGTTTGGAATGGGGGGGGAGCTCTTAACCCCTTAGCAAAAACTCTCTCTCTCTCTCTCTCTCTCTCTCTCTCTCTCTCTCTCTTGATTTCTATTTATTTTTTTCTCTCTCTCTTTCCTCTCCTCCATTCTTCATCTGTCTCTCCCCATAGCTTCTCTCTCTCTCTCTCTCTCTCTCTCTCTCTCTCTCTCTCTCTCTCTCTCTCTCTCTCTCTCTCTGTATCCGTGATCCCTATTCTATTTTTTTCTTTTTTTCTCTCTTTCCTTTCCTTCACTCTTCATCCATCTCTCTCTCTCTCTCTCTCTCTCTCTCTCTCTCTCTCTCTCTCTCTCTCTCTCTCTCTCTTCGTAATGAACACAATTTTATTTCATTCTTATTCTTTTATTTCTTTTCCCAATATATATTTTTTCCTTTGCCTTTTCCCTCTCTGCGTTGCTTAGTCGTATCTTTATCACCTCTGTTTTCTCTGCCTCTCCTTTCTTCCCCTCCTTTTCTCCCTCTTAGTCGAGTATATTTAGCAAGAAAGAGAGGCGAGGTGAAGCAGAGAAAGAGAGAGAAAGAGAGGAAGAGAGGAAGAGCAAGGGAAGGGGAGACAGGGACAGGAGAGAAATGGTATAGGAAAGAAGAAGGGGAAAAGGAGGAATCTGAATAAAAAGAGGAAAAATAAAACTGAATTTATAAAAGGAGAAAAGAAAGTTGTGATGAATTTACTTGATTATATTTTCTTTCTTCTTCTCCCTTTTTTTTCCTTTTCTTTTTCTTATTCTATCTTTCTCTTTCCCTTATTCGTTACATAAATTTTGTTTGCTTTTCATCTCTCCTTAAAAAAGTATATTAAAATTATACAATGCCTTTAAATTTCTATGGAAAAATTACCTTTAAGGAAGAAAAATATCCTAAAATTGGTCTCTCGTCTCCTACAGGTGTCCTTCGCAGGTGTTCCTTTGGTTCCTCTGGTTCCTTTGCCTCTCCCCCCCCCCCCGCCTAGATTCTAAAGGACACGTGAGGTTTTCTTTCTTTCTTTCTCTCTTTCTTTCTTTCTCTCACTTTTTTTTTCCTTTCTTTATTTGAATGATTCTTGTTCGTTCCACATCCTCTTCCTTTTCAGGGTCACATTTCTCTCTCTCTCTCTCTCTCTCTCTCTCTCTCTCTCTCTCTCTCTCTCTCTCTCTCTCTCTGTTACTACCACAATTATTTCTTTCCCTTTTTCGTTGTTTTAAATTCTCTCTCTTTCTTGTTTCTCTCACCTCTAGTCCCTTCTTCCTTCTCTCTCTCTTTCTCCTCTCTCTCCGTCTCTCCGCCTATTGCTTCTTCCTCCCTCCTTCCCTCCTTCCCTCTTCTTCTCTCTCCCTCTCCCTCGTTCTTCGTTCCGCTGACTCCTCCAAGTAACATTCCTTCTCATAACATTAATTTGTTCTCTGATGTTCTCCACGTCCCTTTCTTCTCCTAATGGTTCTTTCCCCTCCCATTCTCCCTCTCCCTTCTCTCCCTACTCTGTCTCCTTTTCCATTTTGTGTCTCCCTCATTTCCTCTTTTAACTCTCCTTCCTTTCCTGCTTCCCCCTTCTTCCTTCTTCCTTCTTCCTCTCTTCTGTCTTCTCCTCCTCCTCCTCTTCTTCTTCTTCTTCTTCTTCTTCTTCTTCTTCTTCTTTTGGGTGTGTTTCTGTTTATTTTTTTTTGTTTGATTTTTTTTCTATTCATGTTTCTTTTTTCTTATTTACTATTTTTTTTTCTACGAGTTTATTGGTTTTATTTCTGTTTCCATTTTTATTGTTTGTGTTTTTTTTTTTCTATTCGTTCTACATATTTTTTTCTTTCCTAACGTTTCTTCTTTCATCTCTAGTTATTCTTCTGTCCTCCTCCTCCTCCTCCTCCTCCTCCTCCTCCTCCTCCTCCTCCTTCCCTTCAGAATGGTCCTCTTATGCCCCCATTCCTTCCTTTCTCCCTCTCCTTAATTCCATCATTTCTTCCCTCCTTTTCTTCTCAGCTTTCTTTCAAGTCCCCCTCCCTCCTTCCCTCCATTCCTCCACCAGCTTTCTCTCCTCCTCCTCTTCCTCTTCCTTCTTCTCCTTTATTTTCTTCTACCCTATCTCCTTCCCTTCATCTCTTTATTCTGCAAGATTTCTATCATTATCTCTTTTGTTCTTCTAGCCTTTCATTTTTTTTTCTATATTTGTCTATGAATGTCTTTTTTCCTGTTGTTCTGAGGTTAATTATTTTCCTCAGTCTTTATTCTAACTCCCTTCCTTCCTCTGTATGTTTCCCTCCCTTCCCTATACATGTCTAGCTTTCATCTCTTTCCAGTCTTTCTTATCCATGCCTAACCTTTCTTCTTATAGCTCTCCGCCTCTACCTCTCCCTGTCCTCCGTCCTTGCGTCTTGTCCTTCATGCATCAGCCTTCCTTCACTAGCCATTCTTTTCTTCCTATCCATATCTAATCTTTCCTCTTGTAGCTTTCCACATCTCCCTCTCTATCCCCTGCCTCTCCCTCTCTCCTCTCTCCCTTCATGCCCTTCCTATCCATATCTTCTCTCTTGTAGCTTTCCACATCTCCTCTATCCCCTCCCTCTCTCCATGTCCTTCCTATCCATATCTTCCCTCTTGTAGCTTTCCGCCTCTCCCCCTCTATCCCCTGCCTCTCCCTCTCTCCCTCTTCATGCCTCAGCCACCCCTTCCCTCACAAAGCCAGCAGTCACAAAGCTTCCCGGACAAACGGGCCACGGACAATACGGAGTCTGGATGCTCAAAACAGAAATCTTCATAAACCTCTTGCCGCCGCAGCCGCCGGGGAGGGATTGGGGATTGGCCGTGTGTCGGGGCTCCCTCAGGGTGTGCCGCGGAGACCCTCATGGAAACCCAGGGTCCTCAAGGATGCCCGGGACCCTGGGGGAGGCCGCTCAAGGTCCTCGGAGGCTGCAGGATTGGGAGGGATGGAGGGAAGGAGGGAGGGATGGAGGGAAGGAGGGAGGGATGGAGGGGAGGGAGGGAAAATAGGATGTGGAAAGGGAAATTTTTAAGGTTCATTTTTCTTGGGTATATGTTTGTGTTGTTTATTTGTTTATTCGGTGCGTTTTCACTTGTTTGAAATGCTGATCATTTTCTGTTTACAGTTGTTAATGGATGATTGGTGTGGTTTTCCTTCTGTTTTATTCATTATTTTCAACTATCATTGTTATTATATTATTATTATTATTATTATTATTATTATTATTATTATTATTATTATTATTATCATTATTATCATTATTTCATTCGAGATAGATCCAGAGCGTGAGAGGAAATGTTGTAATAGTAGTAGTAGTGGTAGTAGTAGTAGTAGTAGTAGTAGTAGTAGTAGTAGTAGTAGCAGCAGTAGTAGCAGCAGTGGTAGTAGTAGTAGTGGTAGTAGTGGTGGTGGTGGTAGTAGTAGTAGTAGCAGCAGCAGCAGCAGCAGCAGCAGTAGTAGTAGTAGTAGTAGTAGTAGTAGTAGTAGTAGTAGTAGTAGTAGTAGTAGTAGTAGTAGTAGTAGTAGTAACAGCAATAGGAGTATTTCCAAAGTATTTACAGTTCAGGCTCTACTTCACAGGACAGAGTGAAGTCTCAGCCCACACACCAATCTGGCCAGACAACACACACACACACACACACACACACACACACACCTCCCACCACCCAAGGCTCGGTAAGGCTGTGTGACCTCCGACCCACCCTTCGAGGCACCTTATTGCCCATATTAACCCTTCATCTCTCTGTCCCACACACACACACACACACACACACACACACACACACACACACACACACACACACGTAATCGTTTTTGCCTCCACACACACACAAAGAGGAATGTAATGCAGAAAAAATGGGAAGTGGGGGGGGAGAGAGAGAGAGAGAGAGAGAGAGAGAGAGAGGGAAAGAAAAAGAAAAAAAAATATATAAATCGGTTTGACTCTTCGACGGAATGTGAGACCAACTGACCTGACTAAAAAGGACCAAAAAATTATTCCCCTTTCCCCTCTCCCTCTCTCTCTCCCTCTCTCTCTCTCTCTCTCTTCCCTTCTCTCCCTTCCCACCTTCCATCCTAAACCTCAGATTATGATGGCGACGAGGACGACTTCTACAAAAAAAAAAAAGGAAAAAAAAAAAATTCATAACCAATAAACCTGACGCTAATCCAGCCATTTGAGCTTAAATCCCATTAGAAGCGGATCTGATCCCTTAACACTCCCCCTTCTCCAACTCCACCTTCCCTCCCCGTCTCTTCTGTCCCTGTTGTGTCCCGTCCCCCTCCTGCTCCTCTCTCTCTCTCTCTCTCTCTCTCTCTCTCTCTCTCTCTCTCTCTCTCTCTCTCTCTCCGCCCTTTTCCCTTCTCTCTATCCCAAGGTTCCCAAACTCTCCCCTCCCTACCTTTCTCCCTGCACCTTCCCCTCTTCCTCCCTCCTCCACCCTGCCCACCCTCCATCCCCATAGTCACCCGTTAAAGGACACTCCAGAATCTGTCCTGCCGGTGTGGTCAGAGGCGTCATAGATTGTCACTGATCATCACCGGGTGGCAAAAACCTTCGTCCCGCTCGGAAAGTGTCGCAGGAGCCTCGTGGAAGGAAGCACAGGGAACCAACGAGTCAGTCAGTCAGTTTGGTAGCAATGACTCTCGATCTCCTGTCCTTCGCTTCGCCTCGTCGCTTTCAACGTAACCTAATTCATATCTATTATCGACCTATTTTTCCCGCCTTTTTCCCTCTCACTGGTAGAGGAGGACGAGTAAGGAAGGCAGGGAAGAGGAGGAGTAATAAATGCATTGAAGTCTCGCTGGCTGTCGTGAAGGGAGAGAGAGTGAGAGAGGAGAGGGAGAGGGAGAAGGAGAGGCAGGGACAGGCTGGGAAAGGAGAGGAGAGGTGGAGGGTGGAGGGAGAGAGAGAGAACGGACGATTATGGTGCATTAAGGAAGAAGTCGAGGCGCTGATAGTCTTGTACGAACTGTTTCCACGGCTTTCTCCTTCTGTGTGTGTGTGTGTGTGTGTGTGTGTGTGTGTGTGTGTGTGTGTGTGTGTGTGTGTGTCCTACATACAGGGAAGAAAAGCACTTGGAGGTTTTTAAGAAGAGGGTGAGAGAGAAAGGAAAGGGGATAGGGCGAGGTAGGAAGGGGAGGTATACAAGGGGAGGAGCATGAGGAGGAGCAGCGAGGAAGGAAAGAAGAGTGTGGAGGTTTAGATAAAGGGAGGAAGTTATAAGAAAACAAGCAAGACAGGAAGAGGGGCTGGAGGGAAGATAAGATGGAGAGAAGGGAGAAAGAGAGAGAGGAGACGAGGAAGAAAGGAGTGGATAGGAGACGAAAAAAGAGATAGAACAAAGAAAATGAGAGAAAAGCAGTAGCAAAATCAGAAAAAATAATGAGAGAGAGAGAGAGAGAGAGAGAGAGAGAGAGAGAAACGACAACCACAATAACAACACACTCGTCCTCCTTCTCTCCCTCCCTCCCACCCTCCTCACCAAAAGACCCTCCGTAGCAAGCCATTCTCGAAGCACTTAAAGGTTCTCTTCGGATATCTTCCCTTTGTGAGTCGCTGCCACGCCGGGCCACCTCACTCTTCCTTTCTTCGACTCCAAGGCTCAAAAAAATGTGTACAAGGACAAGCCAGAATAGGAAGAAAAGGAGGAAAAAAAGAGGAAAAGTATATACGAGAGAGAGAGAGAGAGAGAGAGAGAGAGAGAGAGAGAGAGAGAGAGAGAGAGAGAGTGAGGACAAGTGAGTGAAGATCAGAATACGAGAGAGAGAGAGAGAGAGAGAGAGAGAGAGAGAGAGAGAGAGAGAGAGAGAGAGAGAGAGAGAGAGAGAGAGAGAGAGAGAGAGAGAGAGAGAGAGTGGTGAGTGAGGACAAGCCACTGCGATCAGAATATGAAGGAAAAGAGAAATATAAAGAGAAAGAAAGAAAAGTACATGTATAAACGTCAGAGAGAGAGAGAGAGAGAGAGAGAGAGAGAGAGAGAGAGAGAGAGAGAGAGAGAGAGAGAGAGAGTCGGGAGAGCTGTTTGATCTACGCACTTAATGATGTTGCACTTTTTTTCTTTTTTATGTTCTCGTGATTAAAATATTTCTACTCTAACTTACGTCCAACATTTTTCTCTTCCACTCCTTCTCTCTTTTTATTCCCTTTCTTTTTCTTTCCTTTACACGAACAACCTGAATCATGCTACTTAATTCATTTTTCACTTTTTTAGCTTCCACTTCTAAGTAAGACATTTCAATCTATTTTACGCACAGATACACAAACATGGAGGTATATATAAATGAAGTCAACTTTTCTCCCTATGAATAAATAAAACTCTCATCTTTTCTTGTATTTTTATCGTCGCATTAAGAACTTTATTGGAATACTAGTAGTGAATATTATCAAGGCACAGAGACACAAACATGGGAGTAAAAATGAAGGCAACTTTTCTCCCTATGAATAAACAAACCCTCATCTTTTCTTTTCTTCTTACCCTCGTATTAAGAACATTATTGGAATATTGTCAGTAGCAAATATTTTTAAGGCACAAAGACGCAAACATGGGAGTAAAAATTAAGTCAGTTTTTCTTCCTATCAATAAACATACTCATCTTTTCTTCTATTCTTAGCCTCGCATTAACCCTTTGAGTACTATGAC
This sequence comes from Portunus trituberculatus, assembly GCF_017591435.1. NCBI lineage: Eukaryota > Metazoa > Arthropoda > Malacostraca > Decapoda > Portunidae > Portunus > Portunus trituberculatus. Next base: position 18,888,362 of record NC_059275.1, read on the forward strand.
GCGTTCCTATATTCATTCTGCTTGATATTTGTTGATTTTAGACAGCTTTAGAAACTTATGTGTGGGGGGGATTAAAATAGTGAAGACTCTGGCCATCAATCTTCTGACCTCCATAGACCCTTTCTAATGTCAATAAAATGGTCTAACCGTACAAAAATCTCAAGGTAAAAATGTGTTCCAGTACTGAAGGGAGTTAAGAGCATTATTTGAATACTATTAGTCGTGAATATTTTAAGGAGAGAGGGAGGGAGAGAGAGAGAGGGTGAGGGAGGGAGGGAGTATATACATAAAACACGTGAATTCCAAACACAAATCCTTACCTAAGACCTCAATTAAATGCGCACAGGTGAACAAAGAATCGCTAGGTTAAGACCGCGACACAGGTATTACGGGAAATTATCGTAAACGCATAACAAATACGATACCTTGTGCGCCAAAGTGTACATATATATAGTACACACAGATTTACGTACATGTGTATACGAGTCATAGATTCTTCTTTATGGATCTTGAATATAAGTAAAGGGTTATTTTTGTGAGTGACAAGCAAAATAGGTGAGTTTTAACCCCATCAGCACCGGAGCGCATTTTTATCATAAATTTTTGGTGTGATCAGGTGATTTTACTTACATTAAGAAGGGTCTATGGAAGTCAGAAGATTAATAGCCAAGGTCTTCACTATTTTAATCCCCACATAAGTTTCTGAAGCTGTCTGTATCAAATCACCAAATAGTCACCAGAATGAACATGGAAACGCGTCATGGTACTGAAGATGTTAAGAGATGTAGGTTGAGTTTCATCCTCTCTCTCTCTCTCTCTCTCTCTCTCTCTCTCTCTCTCTCTCTCTCTCTCTCTCTCTCTCTATCGGACCCGAACCGACCTCGCCTTTTCAAGAGGACAAGGAACCGAGACTTAAAACATTCAAGAGGAAACCGAGTAGGAATATTTTGGTGGATCAGCGAAGGTTTTAGATAGAGAGAGAGAGAGAGAGAGAGAGAGAGAGAGAGAGAGAGAGAGAGAGAGAGAGAGAGAGAGAGAGAGAGAGAGAGAGAGAGAGAGAGAGAGGTCTCTCTCTCTCTCTCTCTCTCTCTCTCTCTCTCTCTCTCTCTCTCTCTCTCACACACACACACACACACACACACACACACACACACACACACACACACACACACACGGTCGCACATTCTTCTTGCCTTTGTTGTATATTTATTCGTGAGAGAGAGAGAGAGAGAGAGAGAGAGAGAGAGAGAGAGAGAGAGAGAGAGAGAGAGAGAGAGAGAGAGAGAGAGAGAGAGAGAGAGAGAGAGAGAGAGAGAGAGCAGAGAGAGAGAGAGAGAGAGAGAGAGAGTGAACACACACACACACACACACACACACACACACACACACACACACACACACACACACACACACACACACACACAGGGCGCTAAAATATGACACTCGTAAACACACCAGCGGCGGAGAGCAACACACAAGGCAGATGAAGCAAACTCGATCGCTACGAAAAAAAAAGAAAAAAAAGGAAAAAAATGACGAACGAGATGCGAAACGAAACGACTTTAGCGAACAACAACCGATGAAAAAGTAAAAGGGATGAAATAAAAAAGAAAAAGGAGTGAATGACGTAAGCAAATATATATGTGTAAAAAAAATGAGAGAGAGAGAGAGAGAGAGAGAGAGAGAGAGAGAGAGAGAGAGGGAGGAAAAATAGGGAAACGGACGAATAGGTGAAGAGTTTTGAAATATATGGAAGGTATAACACGTAAAGAAAGAGCAAGAATTGATAAAAAAGGAAATGAAAAAACGACAAAATAATGCAAAGAAAAAAAATAAATGGAGGAGTGGGAGAAAAAAATCAATAAACTCAATCAATAAAAAAAAATATATAGATAAAAAAAAGAAATATAACCGTAGAGAAAGAGAAAGAATTAATAAAAAAAAGAAAAAAAAAAAAAAAATAGAGAAGAGAAAAAAAATCAATAAACTCAATCAATAACAAAAAATATATATACAAATAAACAAAAGTAAATAGAAACAAGACAAAATAAAAACAAGAATTGATAGAAAAAAACAAATGACAAAACTAAACAAAATAGAAAAAAGAAAAAAACTGAAGGAGAAAGATGAGAAAAAAATCACTCAATAACAAATCAAAAAGAAAAAAGAAAAATAAATACAAATAAGATAAATAGAACAAAGGGAAACTGGACAACTAGAGAGAAAGAGATACGAGAGATAAAATACAAGAGATATTCAGAGATGCGGGAAAGGGAAGGAAGAGATATGGAGCGTGACAAAGGATAGCCTGAGTAAAGAGTAAGAGGCGAGGCAAGAGTAAGAGGAAAGTTGCAAGGAGGAGCAAATATGTGGAGAGAGGAAATCAAATGGCAGATGTTCGCAATTAAGAACCAGTTGCTTATAAAGGGAGGAAATATGCTGACTATAAATATTGCTAGAGAGAGAGAGAGAGAGAGAGAGAGAGAGAGAGAGAGACAGAGAGAGAGAGAATAAAGTTAGGGAAATATATGTCTACACTCGCTAACTAAACTCTCTCTCTCTATGTCTCACACACACACACACACACACACACACACACGAGAGAGAGAGAGAGAGAGAGATAATCGCAAATATAAAACAACACAAATATATTCTTCCTACTAAACTATTTCTTTTCTTATTAAACCACCGTCTTGTACTCTCCCATCCCTTCCTCTTCTACCCCCTCCCTCCCCACCCCAACCCCCTCCCCAACCGAGGAACTCACACAGTACTTACATCTCCCCTAAAATCTTCCCCTCCCCTTTCCTTTCAATCTCCCCCCCACCACTGGTAGCTTCTCTTCTTATTCTCCCTCCTCCCCCATCCTCGTCCCCAAAGATCCCTCCCCAGTGAGTAAACATGCTCCATAAGGTTTTCTCTCCCCCTCCCCTTCCTCCCCACCACAGCCGAGGCATACCCCCCCCACGAGAAAAGGTAAGGAGAGAGAGAGAGAGAGAGAGAGAGAGAGAGAGAGAGAGAGAGAGAGAGAGAGAGAGAGAGAGAGAGAGAGAGAGAGAGAGAGAGAGAGAGGGAGGAAGGGAGGGAAGGAAGGTAAGGGCCGGGTATACATCTCTCCACGTGGTAAGAGAGAGGAGGAGGAGGAGGAGGAGGAGGAGGAAGGGAAGATGTTAAGATGAGTGAAAAGAACAGAGGGTTTTGAAGAGGAAAGGATGAAGGAGAGAGGAAGAAGAATAAGAGAAGAAGTGAAGGAAGAAGAGGAACAAAGGAGAGAAGTAAGTTATCGTCTGCAGTGAAGCTTTCAAAATGTCCTCTATTGAAAGATTATGCTTTTACTTACAATCAAATACTTTTTATAGGAAGAAAAGATGAGTGGAAAAAAAATAAAGTGATGAGGGAAAGAGAAAAGGACAAAAATAGATAATAAGAAATGAAAAGAAAAAGGATTAAAAGATGGAAAAGAAAGAAAAACGCCCATCAAAGGATCAAATTGTACTCTATTGAAAGGTTATTCTTCTATTTACAACCAAATACTTTTTTTTTATTCACCTGACTCTAACTCATTAGCTAACTGAGTGACTTCCCTCCCGTTCTTCCTTCCTGTCTCCTTCTTTTACTTCCTTTTCCTCCATCTGTCCAATCCCTCCATCCGTCCTCCTTTCTCTCTCACTGACTCTCTTCCTCTCCCTCACTCTCTCACTCACTCACTCACTCACCCACCCCAATCACCTTTCCACCTTAATGAAGAACACGTGAAATTACCTAACTCTTCCCTTTGAAAATCGCGTGAAAACACTTTATCCCTTTTTTCCCTTCCTTTCGCGGTGGTGGTCCAGCGTGTACACATTAATTTCCCTGAACCGCCTGTGTTTTGCCTCGCCAGCGTCCCTCCAACTTCCTTCCTGCCTCGCCCGCTCTATCTGTCTGCCTGTCTCTCTAAAAACCGGTGCTTTCCTTCCCTTCCTTTCCTTCATTTCCCTCCTTTTGCTCCTTCCTCCCTGTGCCTTTCCTCTCCTCCTCCTCCTCCTCCTCTTCTTCCTTCTCCTCCTCCTCTTCCCTAGTGCGGGTCGGCGGGGGACACCACGCCACATTACCTCCTTTCTCTGCCCTCAACTACCCTGGAAAACTCGGGTTGCCCTTTTCCAGCGGCGCCCCGGAGGTCTGGCCAGCCGGATGGGGGTGCAGGGGAGTCGGGGGGTAGTGAGGCTGAAACAACTAGTTACCTGACGACCTTGTTCCCTCAGGATCCCTCAGGCCTGGTAGGATTTGATACACCGTCTTTCCCTTTTACGTCCCCTTCCCGTCTCATGCCTTGCTCTTCCACCCCCTTCCTGTTTCTCACTATTCTTTTTTTCTTATCCTTCTGTTGTGTTTTGTCTTTTCTCTTACTCTCTTTTTTCTCTTCATGTTTCTTTCTACTCCGTCCGGTTATTTTCTCATTTAGTTTTGCTTTCTTCCATGCCTCCTTTTTTTTTCCTATTCCTGCTTAGTCTTTCTTTCTTCTCAGTTTACATCACATCCTCGTCACCTCTTATTCGTCTTCCATTCCTCAAAGCCTTCATCCCCACCTCCCTTCCCTCCTGCATCATCACCTCCCATCCCTCCCTCCAAGCCCTGCCCGTGACGATGAGGTTCACACACTAACACATGTTACCTGGGCATCAGAATTCGCGTGAAATCTCTGTGTAAAAGAGACACGCCGCGGTTCTCATGGCCTTCGATTATCTCTCTCAAGGAACACCGCCCTGGGAAAATGATAATAAATAAACATTGTAGCAGCGAGGAGAAATGTTTGCCCAGCGACATTAAACACGCAGGTAACGAAGCCAAGTTAGCGGGTATTTAAGTGGATGTTTCGTGTGTCAGCGGTGTATGAGGCTGGGCTCTGCGGGGTGCTTCACGTCGGTGCCACGTCCGGGAGGCACTGTGACCCGTCCACGGCAGGAGTGACAGCGCCATGTGTCAGGTATTTGACAGGTAAAAAAACGGCAAATAAAAACAAGGTGCCACCATCCTTCTCTCTTGACTTTCACCCCATCATCCCTCCGTCACCTCTCTCTTTCTCTCTCTCCCTCCCTGCCTCTCTTCTTTCTTTCTCTCCCTCCCTCCTCTCCCTCCTCTCCTCAGATACAAAGTGACACACGTTCAGAAATATTCACTGTATCCGCCGTCAGTGTTTTTGTTTGTCTTCAGTCTAGTCCTCCACCTCGCGTCGCACCTCCGCGCCTGCTGGGGATGAAGTCATCGGGCGGGGCGGGGCGGGGCGGGTCCGAAGAGGGGTCCTCGTGACGCTGGAGGGACAACAGCGCGTCCAACACTTTAAAATCCACTTAATTTTTATGATGAATTTTTATGCGCACCTCCCGCTAAGTCGCTGGAGGGAGGCATACGATTTGCTGGTGGCGGGGAAGGGAGTTGCCAAGACTGCCGACCACGCCACGCCCTCCCTCCTCCCCATGTACCCCCTAACCTCCTCTCTTCCACCACCTGCATACACGCCTCGGGGCCACTCAGGTAAGATATCACACATATGTAGTTCTCCGCATTGGTATGAAAGTGTTGCAAAAAGGTGAAGGTTGAATTCAAGACAAGGCGAAGGAAGGAAGGGAGGGAGTCGGCGATCCATCTGTCACCTTCGTATTTGTGCCGCCTCGCCGGTCCCGCCCCTTCGTTGCTTAAGTCTGCCAGGCCGCATGAAGAGCAGGGATAAATATTTCTTATGTGACAGCGCGCACTACCGACATCCATAAAGGTGCATACATTCATACAAAAAGGTGGTAAATAAGCAACATAATAAAACAAAAAGATACACACGCACGCTGCATGAGACGGACGAAGAAGAAAAATGCTTGTTTAATGCTGCGCAGCGGACAGACAGGTGGCGTCCCGAGACAATACAAACGAGGCATTAATGTAAGTACCAGCTTGATGCGTAAAATACGACGATTAGACAAGCCCGCCGCAGCACCGCACACACGTTCGTCATCCTACACACAGCTTAATATGCAAAACGTCACCGCCAAGCCTTGAATGTCAACACAAAACTCTCCCTCGACTTGACAATGAGGCCTCGAGGAAGGCGGTGACGCTGCCCCCTGAGGAGACGCCAGATTCCCCCACACGCCATATCTCCCTCGATGACAACGTCGGCTGGAGGGATGCCGAGAGGAGCGGGTCAAGAACTACGTGACCGCCATGTTTGAGAGAGAGAGAGAGAGAGAGAGAGAGAGAGAGAGAGAGAGAGAGAGAGAGAGAGAGAGAGAGAGAGAGAGAGAGAGAGACTGCGGCTCCCTCTCCCGCCAAGCATCGAAGACCAACACAAGGATGTCATATTATGTCTAGATTTCGTCTCTGTGGCATGATTGATCGGCCAGCGGTGTCGTAAAATTGACCGGAGTGATAGAGGCAATTCTTCTGACGTTGATCCTCTGCCATAAAGCATCGGACGCCCCATTAGACCAGTGAAAAACAGCAGGGAACTCTTTAAAATGTCCTGCTGTTCATGTTTATACCGCGCGGTGCCCTGGGAGGCGGCGGGGGCAGGGGAGGAGGTCAGGGGAAGGAGAGGACGGCGCTGCAAAAGGTGATGGAGCGAGGGAAGGGTGACGAAGGTTTCCTCGAGCTCGGCGGCGGGTCGTCCCATCGCGGGCTTGATGTATCACTGCCATAAAATACTAACAAGATATTAACTCCGATCATCTCATACATAAATTACATTGGTGTGTGTGTGTGTGTGTGTGTGTGTGATGATGATGAATACACACACACACACACACACACACACACACACACACACACACACACACACACACGAGCGGCACCTCAAACCATGACTCATCAACATTCTCGAGGTGACACGACCCTCCCACCCAAGACCCCGCGTCGCTAAATATCAGCCTCATCCGCTTAGCCGCGTCCTCAAGCAACGACCCGGACTTATGAGGGGTTAAGTGGGAGTCTTTTTGCTCTTTCTGCCTCCGTTAAGCGACCGCACCACATACGAGACAGGAAGAGTGACGGATGGCTAGGAGTACCGTCTCGGCCCTCTGTCGGCGACCCAGATCCCCTCTCGGGTACGTACACACGCGGCGGGTTAACAAGATCTGTATAATTCTGTCATTTGCTGGATTACTTAAAGTTGCTGAGGGCGGAATGAGAGTCTACCAGCCAGCCAGCCAGACAGACAGACAGCCAGTCAGTCAGTCGACCCAAGTACTACAGAAGCCAGCTGCTGACTTGACTAACCCAATAACACAATTAAGTTCATATCGCAAAGGACAATGGAATGTAATATCGCATCCACAAAACGTCAGGATTGTGATGTTATTAAGGAGGAGCTAAGAGTGTAAATCTGACGTGACTTGACTTCAAAATTTTGTCACTAAATTTACATTCCTTATCAAATTTCTAGTCACACATATTATACAAAAATAAAGGGGGAAAAAAAGGCAAAACGTCGATAACATGAACTACTGCGGGACATAAAAACTTACTCGAATACCCAATGAAAAAGAGCTCCCGACAGTTAAACGCCCCAAAAGTCGATTATATATGGAAAAATTAAGTAAAGCTACACACATTCACTTCATCAGACAGGTTGTGGAAGAGTTGTGAGGGAAGTGGATAGGTGGGCGGTTGGGGAGGAGAGTGTGGGCTTTGGGTGAAGGGAGGGAAGATGGGGAGAGAGGGAGAGACCTTATTGCAAGATGAAGGCCACTTAGTTCATACCTGTCGTGGGTGGTCACATTTGTCACCAGGCGGGCTATAGGGAGGTGGAGGTGCACGGGTGGAGAGGATTGGCCGGGATGGAGGATTGTGTGACAGGAAAGTGGATCTGACGAGGAGGTGGAATGGGGAAGTAAAATTCGTACAAAAAACAATCCCAATAAAGTAAAGAGAAAAGGCGGAAGGATTGGACAGAATGTAAAGAACGGGAGGACACAAAACGTAGAGGGAAACAGGAAGCATGAGGGAGGCAGGGAGGCACATGACGCTTGTTCCCGCTTGTTCCCGCTTCCTCCTTCCCCCTCCTCCCCCCCACTACCACACAGCCGGTCATCAGCTGCCTTATCATCCCCCGCCAATGTGTGGAATGCCCGCCGCCTATAACTCCAGACATAAGTGCATGAATTATGTATATATTTCCATCGCGATGAGCTGACGACGCGGCGGGAACGTGTCACAGGCACGGCGAGGGGGAGGCTGAGGGTGGGGGGCGCGGCACTTCATCACCCAGCGCGGCGCCTCTCCCGCAATGGGCCGGAACTGGCGTGGCCGCGGCAGCACACACGTCCCGCCGCTGCCGGGGTGTCATGCACATCACTCCGCTCCTCCTCAGCTGCCACCACAAATTAAAAACCTGACTTAGCACCCGCGCTCAGAGGGCAGACGCCTTTATTGATGGCCTGCGACACTAGATAAGCCTTTTGAGTGTAGATTTTTCTGTGGCGGGTGTGCATGGGGCGGCGGCGGGGGTGTGAGATGCCGCATGTGTGGCCGTCATAACCGCAACGCACACTGGCACCGGAGCCAAGCAGGTGGGCCACACCTGCTGCCGCTCCCCGCCCCCCGCTCGCCCCGCGTCCCGAGATGAGCCACGATTATACACTTCTTGCAGTCACTTCACTTATTTTGAACGCGTTGGTGAAAATAAGGTTTTGGAATGTTGTGCGCGGCGGGCGACAGGGGACGAGGCAGTGGGAGGGATTGTGGGACGAGGAGTGGTGGAGAGCAGTGCATGGTTTGTGAGGAACGACAGAGTGTGGAGCAAGAAAAGGTTGTGGAGGGGATGAGGAGTGTGGTGTGGATGGGTGTTGGTACTGTGGTAGGGGTGGAGTGGGAGGCGTGTGGTCCAGCATGCCTCAGCTGCCTCTCTTGTTCATGTTCCTCCCAGACACAAGCACAAGCATTGATGTTTGACTGCTGGGCCGTGACACCAGCGCCACCCACTCCCTCCTCCTGCCCGCCCGCCCGTCCGCCCCACAAAAGCATGGAGGAGGGGCGGACTCGTGCCCTGTGACGCGGCGTGATGGAGGAAGGGGAAGTAGGAGGATCTAGGAAGGACACATTGCCTACCTGAGGGCGGCACAGCTGGGGGCGATGCTGGGGAGGGAGGAGGAGGAAAAGGAGGGAATGGGAGGAATGAGGGGAGGGTGGCTTGCCCATTCCGTCCTTTACAGCAACCACGGCACTACTCAATGGGCGCGGTAAGGGCACCCACGCCTCGCCGCGTCCCTCCCACCCACCGGCCGTCTTTGTCTCAGCTCGCGACCCAAGCCCAACAGCCAAGCAATTAACCAGGATTATTTTTCACCACCATCATTAACACCATTGCAATCAAAGCTTCAATGAACTGAACAAACAAGGGTGAGCGGCGGCGGCCACAAGGGCGAGGCTTGGCAGGGCGTGGCTGGGCGAGTGGCTCTTACGGCGCTGCGAGGAAGAGCCCTGCGGGACGCCACTCTCTCCCTTGCAAGGCCGCCCAACAATGGGGCAGACAGAGGACGCTAACCCGACACCACATGATCTGAGATGTGATAACACGGCCGCGGTGACATCCAGTGACATCCAGTGACATCTTGGTGACATCTGCCAGGGAGGAGCTGAAGCGAGCACGACGGCGACACACGCTCAATATCTCTCCCCTGGCCGCCCCCTGCCGCCACCCCCTGCTGCCCGCCACACAGCCGCCGCCCCTGCCACGCCTTCCCTCCCACGGTATTTACGTCATAATGATCGTTACGCGGATTACACGCCCTCACCAGATAACTACCCGAGGCGACTCACTCTCGGGGGCACGGCTGCGGCGTCTATTTAACAAAGCTCGTCGTTAACTACCGAATTACCTGATGAAGTCTTCTTAATTGACTATCAACTTAAAGCAACAGTCGAGCCACACTGCCATAAGCTCGCTCCCTCCCTCGCAGCCACACGCAGCCATAATCCACGAGGAAAAGTCCATAAATCACTGGTTCTTATCGTGACTCGCATAGCTCACCACGCAGTACATAATTGTAATCGCCCATCACGCTGCTATGGCCGCGTTGTGCTACCTACCGACACGCCGCGCTGGGTATGGCCTGCGCGATTAAAGTTACGGTGTAGCTTCGCTTTGAAGAGCAAGAAGGTAAATGGAATAATGAGCTCAAGATTGCGGCCAATGAGTCTGTTGTTGTTTCTCCTTCGCCTACATCTTGATAGTTTGAACTGCAGGCACTCAGAGACACTATACGTTTCAATTAAAGCTACGCCACGTGCACACTTGAATGCTACAATCTTACTGGGTGTTTAAGAGCGCACTACCTTTATGATATCGCCACTAACACCACCACCACCACCCGAAGCAGCAACAGTAGTAGTAGTAGTAGTAGCAGTAGTAGTAGTAGTAGTAGTAGTAGTAGTAGTAGTAGTAGTAGTAGTAGTAGTAGTAGTAGTAGTAGTAGTAGTAGTCGAAGTAGTAGTAAGATATAGAGGAGGGCGAGGAAGAAAAGATAAAAGAAGAGGATCGTGAGTGAAGTCTGCTGCCTTCATAATAAAACAGATCTGAGAGGCAAGATGATGATGATGATGATGATGAGGAGGAGGAGGAGGAGGAGGAGGAGGAAGAGGAGGAGGAGGAGGAGGAAGGAAAATATGCAAAGAGAAAAGGAAGACTACGAAGAGAGAAAAAAAAGCAAAGAAAGCCGAGATAATGCAAAAGGAAGAAGCTGCAAGGAAGAGGAGTGAGGCGAGAGAAGCAACACAGCGGAAAGAGAAAGAAAAGGGAGAATTCTGCGAAGGAAGACGATGGGAAGAGGGAAAAGAATGGCCGCCGGGAGAAAATAATAAGCGAAAATAATACACTGAGGAGAGAAAAATAAGACAGGAGGAGGAAGAGGAGGAGGAAGAGGAAGAAGAAAGAGGAACAGGAGGAGGAGGAGGAGGAGGAGGAGATGGCTGGGAGAGGGCCAACATACTGCAACAGACGAAGATAATTAAGGTGCCCGCTACAACCCCCTTCTCTCTCATCCTCCGAACTCCCCCCACCCTCCCTAGCCCTTCCGAGGCATCCCTGTGGCGCCAAAGGTACGTACACACACACACACACACACACACACACACACACACACACACACTGACTCGTTCTATATATTGTTCATTGTACAAGATTATTAGTATATTAAATGCAAAAAAGTAGAGAAAATGAAGGTCTTGGTCAGAGAGAGAGAGAGAGAGAGAAATATGTGGAGCTACTGAAACCATATACAGATCAAATTAACAAAGCTCTACCTCGACCCTCAACACCTGAAGCTTGTATAGAAAACGGAAGTCTCATGAACGCTCCCCCAATTCACAAGAACACGAGATTCACGTTGCTGAGTTCGAGGAAACTACGAAGCTACGTCTTGAGAACCCAATGGCGAACTAAGTCACTAACCTGTATTCTGAAACGCTTTGCTCTCTCACCACCACTGCTTTCCAAAGGCCCTACTTAAAAATACTCGTGTTTTTAGTGGCATTTTTATGGTTCTGGTGATAGACTGGCAAAATTTCTAGCTTATTGAAGGGAGAAACTGTGTTGAAAACCCGGCTAGTTGTCTATATGGCCTTGCAAAATTGTCTTAGTGAGAGGCGTTTGTGAATAAGAGCGACTAAGAAGAGAGAGAGAGAGAAAAAAAAATAGCGAGATGCCACAGGAGAGAGATAGAGATAGAAACAGATAAGGAGTGAGTTACGTACGACCAGGCGATGAGATTAACTAGTGACGGCGACAGTTCACGGAGTTATGATGAGTGTCACGTGACAAGGATGACGGGGAGAAGGATGACGGTGATAGACTAGGACGAGTGTGGTGTGGTGAAGAGTGATGATTGTGGTGGTAGTAGTGGCAGTGGCAGTGGTGGTGGTGGTGGTGAATTATGGTGACAGGGCTGACAGTGGTGATGGAGAGGCGGTTTGATACTGTAACGGTGGAATGAGAGTGACTGATAGGGACGTTTTGTGATCATGCCAGCCTAGTGTGACGGTGACGCGAACACAAGGCAGAGTGACATGTGTTGACAGGCTGACTGACTCACTGACTGACTGACTGACCGACTGCAGGAGTGGTGACGGTATGAGGGTGACAAGGTGACGGAGTGTGACAAGGAGAATGCGCGTCAGGAACACAAAGGTGACTAATCATACGCCTGTTGTGACGGCTAGGGTGAGGCCAGCAGGGTGGAAGTGTGACGCCGGCAGGGTTGTGTGTGTGCCAGAACGAGGAGAACAGGGTTAAGGTGACAGGGTGAAAATAGTGTACTGACCGAATAGAGAAAACAGGGTGACAGTGACAGGGTGATGGCGGCAGGGTGATGGCGGCAAGATGATGGTGACAGGGTGATGGTGACAGGGTGATGGCGACAGAGTGATGGCAGCAGGGTGATGGCGATAGGGTAATGGCGGCTGAGTGATGCCGGCAGGGTGACGCCACGCAGTGCACGTCACCTTGAGATCATGTTACCTCCAGGTGGATATGAAACGTGTCCTTATTGCCACACACACACACATACACTCACACACACACACACACACACACACACACACACACACACACACACACACACACACCTTAATTCACTCTCGCCTCAACACCACCACCACCACCACTACCACGCATCGCATCCGAATCTGAGGCCATTCACACCCGCGTCACGTCCGGACAACTGACGAAGACGAAGCCGGAAACTGAGCAGCGAATACGGACGGTCGCGCCACCTCTTGAGTTGTCAAGTCTTAGCAATGCGATTCAATTCCCTTCAACAATTCAATCAACGTAATCAACTCGCGAGCAATGCTGCAGGGGGCGACATTCCGCTGTAATTAACTACTGCTACACAATTTGCAAGGTAGGGCTGGAGGGGGCGGTGAGGCAGGAAGGGGGAGGGTGCGTCAGTCCGAAGGTGCCTGCCGAAGATGACGATGATGACGATGATGACGCCGACATTAGCGGTGGTGATGATGGTGGCAGGAAATACACGCCGAAAATGCTTACAAAACTCAACACATAAAAACGAGACACATTTGGGAACAGCGAGACGTAAAAACAATTAAAACCTTTTGGGGTCAACCTTCTGCACCTCAAACGGTCCTGTGTGCGTGCCCACCAAGTCCTTCGGTCTGCTTCTCGACCGCTGCTGCGCCTCGGCCTCGCTCCGGTGATGTTCGAGGCCGCGGATACAGGAAGGGTCTGGCGCGGTAACTTATTTCAACTTGAGAGCTGACAACGCGAGATCTTTTAAGCATTCCACGTGCATTCCTCGCCAAACAGTGATGTAAATTATAGCTTCCGAGACCTTTGTAGTCCCACATGAGTCACTGGTGTGTGTGTGTGTGTGTGTGTGTGTGTGTGTGTGTGTGTGTGTGTGTGTGTGTGTGTGTGTGTGTGTGTGTGTGTGTGTGTGTGTGTGTGTGTGTGTGTGTGTGTGTGTGTGTGTGTGTGTGTGTGAATGTCCGAGCGTGACTACGCTGCTAACCATAAAAAAAAAAAAAAAGCTCAGAGCAGCGCCAATTATATGTCACAAAATGAGAAAAGATGCACCTGAGACGTCCCGTTATTATCATTATCTTCCTCCCTCCCTCGACGGGCAGCCCAGGGCTGTGGCTATGGCTGTGGCTGTGACTGACAGTGGCGAGGCTGCCCTCACAGTTACGACTCGTGTCGGAACGAAAGCCATGAAAGAATAAGGCTCCGCTTGAGGGAGAGTTTTCCGGGTAAGTGGCCTCAGGTAAGTGTGTCGTCAGGTGACTTCCGTGTCGGGGAGGAGGGCGTGGGAGGAGAGGAGGGCGGGGAGGAGTGGCGGTGCAGTGGAGGGATGTGGCAGTGTCCAGCGGGCGGACACGCAACACCACTTACTGCCGCTTCTGCTTCATTATGAGTTACTTCTCGTGGTCTGTTCATCTTTGTTCTGTTTGCCTGTTTTTGTCCGTGGCGGCGAGAGACAAATGGCGGGGCTCGTTGGAGCGATGTCGGTGTTTTGATTATGCGGCGGGAATTTTTATTATCTCCTTAATTTAAGGTGAGGCAGCGAGCGGGGCCGCGGCTGGGCAGCCAGTACACCCTCCCGGGCACCGCGCCGCGCCTGACTTACATGTTAGCAAGAGGGAAAGTAATTTTCAGCTGAGCTGTACGTAGCTTACCTGCTTCGCTGGTGTTGTCTCCCGACTGCTGGGAGGAGGGCTGGTGGGAGAGGGGACCTGGGGTACCGCCCGACCCTGGGGATCGGGCATCCTCCCCGCCCGCTCCCCCAGAGTACGACATTGTCGAAGACGGCGGCCGCTGTGGAGGAAAGAGAAGAGTGTGATTACTTGAGGCGGCAGGGAGGTGGCAGGGCGCGGGGCACCTGGCGCGCGGGGTCACCGGAGGCGGGTGACCACCACGCTCACAACACAGGTAATTCACATCAGGTAATGAAGCACACAGAGGATTGTCATGCTCACTGCACCACTTACCTCCCTTCCTCTCCCCTCCCTCCTTCCCCCCACTCTTCCCTTCCTTCCTGTCTCCCTCTGTCTTACAATGCAAACAACTTTTCCCAAGACCACCCAGCCTCAGCCTGCTCACTTCCTGCTGAACCCTGGCCCTCTGCTTCCCTCACTCTGCCCTACTTCCTTCTTTCTTTTCATCCTTCCTTCCTTCCTTCCCGGAACTGAGGAGAGCAGGAGGCACGACGCAAAGGACAATGCACGCGTGGCAAAGAGAGAGAGAGAGAGAGAGAGAGAGAGAGAGAGAGAGAGAGAGAGAGAGAGAGAGAGAGAGAGAAAGTAGTAGTAGTAGTAGTGCAGATGAAGAGAAAGGAAGGGCATGGAGGAAGGGAGGGAGGCAGGGAGGCAAGGAGGCATGTGGGTAACGCGGAGGGAATAGCAATGTGTCGCGTGGGCACGTCACCCTCGACACTGAGCTTCCCGCGATGACGACGACAGACCGCGTGTTTATGGCCCCTGTGTGTGTGTGTGTGTGTGTGTGTGAGAGAGAGAGAGAGAGAGAGAGAGAGAGAGAGAGAGAGAGAGAGAGAGAGAGAGAGAGAGAGAGAGTAAATGATATATAATTTTTTTCTATACACACAAAGCGTATGAAGCAAAATCAAATTACTAACAACTTCATTTAAACCTAGCAATAATACAACAAAAATACCGTCTCAGTTCTTAGTACACTCACACTACGACCACAAAACACACACACACACACACACACACACACACACACACACACACACATACACACACACACACAACCAAAGAAGAAACCAGCGCACATTCCTCGAGTTAGTGGTGGTGGTGGTGGTGGTGGTGGTGGTGGTGGTGGCCTGGCACGAGAGGAACACAAGCACTTACTTTCTTACACTCCTTCCTTTCATTCACTGAGTCCAGAAGCCTCCGCGTGAATAAACAAATGAATAAAGCAGGGCCATGGCGTGCAGGCGTCGCAGGAGTAGTAGTAATAGGAGGAGGAGGAGGAGGAGGAGGAGGAGGAGGAGGAGGAGGAGGAGGAGGAGGAGGAGGAGGAGGAGGAGGAGGAAGAAGAAGAAGAAGAAGAAGAAGAAGAAGAGGAGGAAGAGGAGGAGGAAGAGGAGGAGGAGGAGGAGGAGGAGGAGGAGGAGGAAGGACGTGAGGCAGCACACACTAAGGCGGCGTCTCCAGCAGGTCCCCGAGGCAGCTGGTTCCTCTCTCAGCACAAATGACACCATCCGTTCCCACATGCAGAGAGAGAGAGAGAGAGAGAGAGAGAGAGAGAGAGAGAGAGAGAGAGAGAGAGAGAGAGAGAGAGAGAGAGAGAGAGGAAGACTGCTCTGCTCCATGTTAACACACACAGAGCTATCCGGCTTAAGAAGAAGTAATACTAATATGTAAATGCCCAATTACACTCAACCATCGCCCATAAGACCTCCCGTCCTCCACATCCTCCTTCCCTCCTTCCCTCCAGCAGCAAGCAAATAATCCTCCTGTTTTTCCCCTCCAGAGTCTACAGTCATGCCCTGCCTGGAGTAAATAAGTTGTGACGGTGATTGTAGCGACGTGCAGAAGGAAGAAGAAGAGGAAGAGGAGAGAAAGAGATAGCAGGTAGCAGAGGGTGTTGTAGAGAAGACAGCGCCCCACCAATGCCGCTGCTGCCCGTCAAACACAAGGGTAATGGCAGGAAGTGGCCAAGTTATCACTCATTACCGCTCATTTACAAGCACGACGCAGCCCTGCCATCCAGCCCACCCTTGTTATCTTGCACAGCCGCGGCGACCTGACATGATCAATTGCTCACTCCATACGCCACAGCTAACCTGACCATTCAGATTATGATAAGAGGCGACACACGGAGGAAAAAACGAGAGAACAAGAGGCAATGGGACCCCTAACTGAGCA
>NC_059275.1:18914732-18917232 GCF_017591435.1 Portunus trituberculatus
CTCCTCCTCCTCCTCCTCCTCCTCTTTCTCGCCATCTTGCTCCTTCTCTTCTTCTCATTCTTCTTCTTTGCATCATTCGACTCTCCATTCAAGCCACGACCCTTCTTCCGCACAGTACGACCCTCTCTCTCTCTCTCTCTCTCTCTCTCTTGCCCTTCGTCAATTAAATGTCGTGTCCCTTCTCGCCATTCTTCCCTCCTCAAAGGACTTCTCTCTTTATCCATGCAATTCTTCTTTATCCTAACCTAAGCTTGCTGTGCTGCGTTCTCTCTCTCTCTCTCTCTCTCTCTCTCTCTCTCTCTCTCTCTCTCTCTGTTTTTTACATATTCTTCTATTATTCTCGTTATTTCTTACGGAACGTTGGCGATGGGTCTTATCATTGATGATTATGAAAATTTAGTAAACTATCTATATTTGATTTTTTTCTATTTGGTCGTCGTAATCTCTCTCTCTCTCTCTCTCTCTCTCTCTCTCTCTCTCTCTCTCTCATCCGTCTATATAAAAAGATAATGACGAGACGCAGAATTTCTTTAGCGGTATTATTACACAACCTTAGCAGGAGAGGCTGGACCACGGAACTCGCTTATTAATAGCCCCAATATATGTACAAAAAAGAAGACACAAGAGGCGCAGGCGGCGACTGACTGGCTTCTCCTAGGTTCTCTATCTCCCGATGCAAAACCCACATAACGAAACACCTCGTCCCACTCACCTACTTCCTTCCCCTCCTGCCTCGTCCCCCACCAAGGCAGGGAGGGAGTGACAACCTAGCCAGCCTCACTCTGCCTAACGCCCCGAGCTCATTAGTGGTAAAAATGACCTTAACTTCCTAAGCGCCGATTAAGGGAGGACCTGCGTGCTGCTCCCGATCTCCGAACAAAAACAAAAATAAATCATGTACTTTGGTATAAAATGTGTCGGGCGACCACGCACAGCCCATAGCTAGCCGAGCTGCAGGCAACCTCTAGACGGCATCTTTGTGCTAATAATTGCCTACTGCCGCTTACTCCTTGCCATTAGCCGGCCACTGCCTCGCCCTGCACGCCCTCGCCACAAGCCCCACCCGTGCCCCGCGTGTCCTCAGAGTTTACATGGAAGCCACGGGGGAAGGGAAGGGCGGATGGCACCACTCGCCAGCCGCGGTGGAGCCCTCGACTAACAACGCTTCGGCGGTACCCTGTTCCACCTCTTCCTCCTCCTCCTCCTTGCTTCACACACAACCTGTCCACCTCCACCTCCACCACCACCACCACCACTACCACCTCCACCTATTTCCTGCTCCCTCCACACCACGCTGACACAAATGCCTCCATATGTAAAAAGATGAGTGACAGACGGTGTTCATGCGACAATATGAGTACTGGTTCCCGCATGTGTTTGTGTGTGTGTGGTGAGGCTCTTGTTTCTGTGTGTGTGTGTGTGTGTGTGTGTGTGTGTGTGTGTGTTGAGCTAAACTCTCAAGTGATTCACCGGTACTGCTCTTCTACCTCTTCCTGTCCCCAGGCGAGGTGCGGAGGAGGAGAAGGAGGAAGATGGAACGGAGGATGGAAGGAAGGAAGGAAAAGGAGGATAACGACACCGAGAGAGAGAGAGAGAGAGAGAGAGAGAGAGAGAGAGAGAGAGTACAGGAAGACCCAAAATAGCACCATCAGCAAGCTTAGAGGCGACGAGAACTACTCACTACAAAAGATGCGGTAACACACACACACACACACACACACACACACACACTTTTCAAATATAATTCCACCACGCTTTTCTTTATTCCACGCTAATTCTTCTGACACACACACACACACACACACACACACACACACACACACACTTTCCTTTCCATCACACCACTAGACAGACACTCGGCCACCGCTCCGCCAGATTCCTTCGTCCACCTCTTCAGTCCTAAACGCCTCTCACGATAATGAATTGATCACTGCCACACCGAGATACGTCGCTAGGCCGCTGCTGTTGTTTACGAGACCGACCAGCGATATCGTACTTACTGGTGCCTCGTTTTCTCTATTTTTTTGTATTACTTTTTTTCTTTCAGTCTTACCTGTCCGATTGGAATCTTTTTACGGGGCGTTTTATCAAGTTCTCATTAGCCAGCCGTGACCTTGAGTTCACACCTGAGTGGTTTTAGGTGTAACAGCGGGTCATAGCAGGCAGGTAAACACACACACACACACACACACACACACACACACACACACACACACACACACACACACACACACACACACTCAAGAAGTCCTAATAATGGTCTAATTTCAGCACCAAGACCTCCTGGTGTGTTTAATAAGTGCTCATCGGTAATAACACTTCACGGGCGTCTTGATGCTTAGCCTGCCGTCCCAATCCCCTCTCACCCCGTCCTCCTCCACTCGACAAGCTGCTGACGGAGGGACACACACACACACACACACACACACTATAGAAGCAGTAATTTTGAAACAGTTATACATCACCTAAGGAACACACACACACACAAGAACTACTACAT
>NC_059275.1:18922232-18924732 GCF_017591435.1 Portunus trituberculatus
GGTAAAGCAACGTCAACATGCGTAATGCCGAGGCCGTTCATCACTAGCTGTCGCCGCTGAATATACGATCACGTCTTGTTTTATCCCTGGCAGCGGAGAGGCGATCGTGCGACACTACACTACAGGACGAGAGAATTTTGAAACGCCTTGCTCTCTCACCACGACAGTTTTCAAAGGGCACAGAGATGATTAACCACGTTCCCAACAGTGAATCTTCTGTTAACGCCTTCAGTACCATGACACACCTTCATATTTATTCAGTTTACATTTAGGGGATTTTAGACAGCTTCAAAATCTTACGTGGGAATTAAAATAGTGAAGATTATAAACCATTAACTTCCGACCTCCATTGAACCTTGTTAGCGTAAATAAAATTGTCTAGTCACACCCAAAACTCAAGGTAAAAAAGCATCCCAGTATTGGAGGGGTTAATAATGAAGAAATCTTGGTAATCGTTCACTGGAACCATAAAAACACCACTGAAAAACGTGGCACTTCAACTAGAGTCCTTGGAAGTGGTGGAGGTGCGGAACAAAAGAATATGGTAGTCAAGGCTGTATTCTGAAACGCTTTGCTCTCTCACCATCACTACTTTCCAGAGGCTCTAGTTGAAGATAGTCATGTTTTTAGGAGTATTTTTATGGTTCTTGAGATGGACTGGCAAGATTTCTAGTTTAATAAAAGGAGAAACTGCCTTGAAAACCCGGCTAGATATCTCTGTGGTCATGGAAAATTATTGTAGTGAGAGAAACTATTTCTGAATATGGGATTAAGGACGGCGGTGGGTGGGAGGTCAGGCCTTTTGGCGGCACTCTGCTTCAGGTGCCAATGGGGGACTGTTCGTGGTGCCGCGGCTTCTACCTGGCCAGGTGAGGGAACCATTACCTTAACCACCTGCTCCTCGCCGCGCGGTCCCTCTGATCCCCAATACCAGGTGGAAATTTCCCTTCGCACACTGCAGGGGCGTCGTCCGGGGCCCTCAGGGACGATGCCGCCCGCCCTTAGTGTCTCGGAGGGGAGCGAGGAGGCGAGGGGAGAGAGAGGAGGTGGATGGAGGATGGAGAAAATGGGAGTTTAGGAGGAGGAAAAAAGTAAGGTTAGATAGCACGGTGTACTTGTTTCTCTATTTGTTTTTTCGTTTTTTTCGTTCTCTCTCTCTCTCTCTCTCTCTCTCTCTCTCTCTCTCTCTCTCTCTCTCTCTCTCTCTCTCAACCTAAACATACACATGATTTATATGAACACACAAATACACACACACACACACACACAAAGATCATGTCCATCGACCGCGACACACACACACACACACACACACACACACACACACACACACACACACACACACACACACACATGTGATTCTGTGAAGTGCCGGGAGTAGGGGAGGGGGCCACAACAGCAGTGAACACACCTGTGCCGCGTCAGGAAGACAGGTATGGTAGTCGTGTGATAGGTGAGGAGATAGCAGCGACATGGGCGATTGATGTATCCGAAGAGAACTCAATGTATACAAGAGTGTGTTGTGTGCCTTCTGAGTGCACTGCGTTACTTCCAGCGGCGGTGTAGCAAGCCGAGTGATGCGAGGGAGGGAAGAGGAGGAGGAAGAGCAGCGGAAGGATGAAGTCAAGGAGGATAAAAGGGACAACTAAGACAAGAAAAGGAGAAAAAGGGAGGAAAAACGAGGTGTAACTAGGCGTGTCCTGATACACACACACACACACACACACACACACACCACAACAGAACACCTTTCAAATTTATAGCACAGGGGAACAAAACCGCACCCTGTCACTATGTCATCACCGCCTCGCACTCACAGTAACCAGCAACACCACACGTGGACATACACACACACACACACACACACACACACACACACACACACACACACACACACACACACACACACACACACAACAACAACAACAACAAAGCAGGTGAAATCGAAAGTGTATCAGTAGAAGACAGTTTAGGAAGCAGCATTAGGTTCAGCAGGTGTCCAGGAGGCAGCAGGGACAGCATTGGCGGCAGAGACAGCAGCAGGGGCGGCGAGGGAGACAGCGCGAGCGGCAGCAGAGGGAGGCGAGCGTCCAATCAGTGCAGCAGGGAGGCCAGTGTTTCCCAGGGGAGGCGTGGGTCACAGTGCCTTTGTTGAGGGTGTTGTTCTCTCTCTCTCTCTCTCTCTCTCTCTCTCTCTCTCTCTCTCTCTCTAGTCGTAACCTCATTATCTCTTTCCTTCCTCTTCCTCCTACTTATGTAACCTTATCTCTCCTTCCATCTCCCCTATTCTTCCTCTATACAAGTTACTCTCTACTTCCCTCTTCATTTTTCTTATCTCCATCTCGCATCTCCTTCTCCCCTCTCCTCCCCCTCTTCTTCCTCCTCTTCCCCTCGTTCTCTCTTCCAACACTCCTGCCATCAGATCCCCCTTCGTTCACACTCCCAGAACCTCTCACACCCCCTCTCCTTCCACTTCCCTCCCTCCAGAAGCCATTGAGGA
>NC_059275.1:18927232-18942232 GCF_017591435.1 Portunus trituberculatus
CCTCCATTTTTTTTTCCATTTTCCATTTTTCTCTTCATTTTCTTCTACTCTACTTTTGGTCCTTCGCTTCTTCTTCCTTCATTCCTTCATTTCCTACACGATTCTTATGCCGGAGGTGGAAGGAATCGGAGAGAGGCACAGTGGCAAGGACCAAACTGCCTTTATAAAACTCGTAGATCTTCTCGAAGCGACGTGGTGGAGGAGGAGGAGGAGGAGGAGGAGGAGGAGGAGGAGGAGGAGGAGGAGAAGGAGGAGAAGGAGAAGGAGAAGGAGTAAGAGGAGAAGGAGGAGGGACGTGTGTGTGTGTGTGTGCGTCAGAGAGTTTCAGGATGACACACAGTAACTTGCCTCAATGACACTTATCAAATACTCCTCTTTCCACTCCCTCTCTCTCCCTCTCTCCTTCTCTCTCTCTCTCTCTCTATCCCTTCCTTCCCACGCCCCCCCCCACCAGAGCAGCCACGGCGAGACTCTTAAGAGCACTTGTTCTGTAATTATTTGTCGCATGTGGCGCTAAGATCTCCTAAGGCCGGGAAGAGACGCCCCCCTGTTGTGTGTGCCTTGTGTTGTGACCAGACTGTGTGTTAACCTCTTATTCTCAAACACTTCTGCGCTTCATTTCCACTACTTCAAAAAGGCTTTATCTAAATTTACTCGAGTATTTCAACGTGTCTTTATGGTTCTAGAGGCAGAGTGACAAGGTTTCTATATTGTTAATTGGAGAAACACCCTTGAAAACCCAAGTGATCCTTGAAAATAGTCGTGGTGAGAGATCAAAGCATTTTTTTAAGGTGTTTTTATGGTTTTAAAGGCAGACTGACGAGATTTCTACGTTATTAAGTAGAGGAACACTATTGAAAACCATGCAATTCATTTCTCTCAAATAGTTTCTGAATATGGACCTTAGTGTTGGCTGTGATAGTTGTGTTGCTTGTTCTACTCCTGTGTGTGTTGCTTGTGTTGTCATGGCTCCCTTGATGTTGATGAAGGTGTTGTTGTTGTTATTGTTGGTGTTGATGAAGTGGTGGTAATGGTCGTGTTTATAGTAATGGTAGCTGGTGTATTGGTGGTAGTGATGATGGTAGGAAGAGGAAGAGGAGGAAGAGGAGAAAAAGGATGATGACGAGGATAAAGAGTAATAGTACGTAGTAAAAGTAGTTTTAAATTAAGTAAAGGAGAAGGAAGAGGAAGAGGAGTAAGAGGAGGAGGAGGAGGAGGAGGAGGAGGAGAACGAGGACAAGGAGGAGGAGGAAGAGGAGGAGGAGGAGGAGGAGGAGGAGGAGGAGGAGAAGGAGGAGGAGGAGGTGCAGCTGGAGACTGGCATGATCCCTAGCTGACGGGGAACCTTTGGTGTGTGTAACTCAATTCGTCTTGTTTGTTATTGGAAGAAAGAATTAATGTGAACTGCAATATGTTAATTAGAAAACACACACACACACACACACACACACACACACACACACACACACACACACACACACGGACTGACGCAAGTGGCCAAACAAACAGCAATCAGCGAGTCTGTGTTTGTTCCTTCATGTCGCTCCAAGGATTTACTAAGTGCACGGTAACTTACAAGTGAAAGCAAAAATAGTACGTATCGATAACAAATAAACACACACATGACCACACCTGTTCTCCTTTGCCCTCCTCCCTCCCTCCCTTCCTCATTCGCCATGTTACTTCTCCTCCTCGTTCTAACCCCCTTCTTCTTCCTCCTCCTCCTCCTCCTCCTCCTCCTTCTTCCTCATCTGTTGCTGTAGTTTATTGGCAAAATCGACCAATACATAGAGGATTAGTATAGTAATGAAGTTCTTTTTTTATTTAAATGCGTGTTTATAAATGGAAATAATAATGAAGAAAAGCGAAAAAATAAAATAATAAAAAACACCTTTCCTTCTTTCTTTCTTTCCTTCCTTCCTTCATTACTTCCTTGCTTACTTCCCTCCATAAAAAAATAAAGAAAGGAAAACAAAACCAGAATTCACTATCACTCCTTTCTTCCTCCTTCCTTCCTTCTTTCCTTACTTCCCTCCATCAATAAGATAAATAAATAACAGAAAACAAAACCAGAATTCACCATCACTCCTTCCTTCCTTTCTTCCTTCCAGCAACACCCCAAAGGCGACGACTCTACGCACATCTCCTCTCGCCTAAACAGTTAATTCCTATCAAGGCGGCATCTAAAGGCAGTGCTGCGGCGGGTAGAGCGTCGGCACACACCTCCTGAAGGCGGCCCACGACCACACGACGCCCACAAACAACGATAAACGCGAGGGAGACGAGGGGGAGAAAGAGGGGCAGAAAGAGGCCGAAGAGGGGAGAGAGGGTAATGGTGGAGGCGATGGTAATGTGAGCAGGAGAAGGAGGAGAAGGAGAGACGAGTAGCTGAAGTAGGAGGAGGAGCAGAAAGAGGAGGAGCAGAAGGAGGAGGAGGAGGAGGAGGAGGAAGAGGAGGGAGAGGCAAGAATAGAATGGAGTTGCAGGGAAAAAAAGGAGGATCTGAGAAAGGGAAAAACAAATTAAAGAGTTTAAAGAAAGGAGATTAAAGGAGGATGGGGAAAGGAGGAAGAAAAGGAGAGAGAGAGAGAGAGAGAGAGAGAGAGAGAGAGAGAGAGAGAGAGAGAGAGAGAGAGAGAGAGAGAGAGAGAGAGAGAGAGAGAGAGAGAACAAGACTGAGTAACCAGGCAAAAGGATAGTACGAAAAAAGAACGGGGGAGACACTACAGCATAAAAGTGTGCGAGGTGAAAGAGAGGATCAGATCAGATGAAATGGAAGGGAGGAGGAGGAGGAGGAGGAGGAGGAGGAGGAGGAGGAGGAGGAGGCCAGGAAGGAGAGGAGAGGAGAGGAGAAGAGATAGAGAAAGAGAAGGAGGAGGAGGAGGAGGAGGAGGAGGAGGAGGACGAGGAGGAGGTAAGGGGACCTCTTGGGAGACTCTCGGGCGGCCCTCAGAGGCTCTCAGCATTGTGCCGTTTGCGCCGCAGCCTCCACTTTGTAGTCTCTTGGCGGGCGAGTGTTTTAGGGGCTGTTGGGGCCCACGACCACCAAGGAAAGGACTTGCTTATTGGATTTGCCAACCACTTTGTCCACCGGTCAGGGGCGGTGAGCGGCGGGGAGAAGAGACGCGACCTGAGGAGCACCCTGACGAGGGAGGGAGTGAGGGAGGGGGAGGGAGGCAAGACAGGCCAGGTGGCGGTGAAGGAGACATAAGGAGGGATGATGATGATGATGATGATGATAATGATGCCAGACTGGTCACTAAGGTATGAGGGTGTATATGATTAACGCGACGTATGAGTTGTGTTGCAGGACATGAGGGAATTACGTCATGTCATCAAAATAAATGAATAAACACATATTAAGAAAATAAAATACAACAGCTAACCAATAATACAACACGAAGAGCTTCAAGTCAAAAATAATAATAATCAAACAATAACAATGGCTTCATATATATATATATATATATATATATATATATATATATATATATATATATATATATATATATATATATATATATATATATATATATATATATATGATGAATACAACCACCACTTTATGAAAAGAGAATAATGAGCAAGGAGTGAAGAGTGAGCGACAGAGGGGAGGGCGGGAGAGGGGAGCAGACAACGGCGAGGGGAAGAAAGGATGAGGGGAAGCTGTAAAATAAGATAAGAAACAGGAGGGAGAGGGAGAAGAAGGGAAATGAAGAGGGAATGACAAAGAGGATAATAAAAATTACAGCATAAATTAATAATTTTTGAAAGCACTCACTAAGAAGTTGAATATTATAACAATAATGATAACAAGAACAATAAATATAATAATAACAATTGTAATAATAATGATAATAATAATAATAATAATAATAATAATAATAATAATAATAATGATAATAGCAACAACCGCCCTTTGAAATACAATTATAAACACAACACACTCCAATCAAAACATAAACAAAACACACTCACTTCTTATTCCCTCTCCCTTAACTACCCTTCCCTCTCCCTCCCTGCCTGCCTCCCTGCCTGCCTTCCTGCCGGCCCGCCACTCTGCTGCCGCTCTCCCTACTCGCCCCTCAGATAACCTCGCCCTGCCCCGCGGATTACGTGAGGGAAGCTAAAATTGGGAATAAATCAACAAACAGGATGACGAGGAGGCGGAGATGGACACTAATGTTTCAAAAATGTGCGGAATCGGTCACAAGGGAACGAGGGCCATCCAGCTGCCGGGGAGAGAGAGAGAGAGAGAGAGAGAGAGAGAGAGAGAGAGAGAGAGAGAGAGAGAGATAAGCACACTGACAAATGGAAAAATATACAGACAGATAAACTGACAGAGAGAAAGACGTAGACAGATAAAGTGACAGACAAAATGATAAGTAGATAAATAAGGACTAAAAGATAAAAAACAATAAAAAAAACAAAGAAGTGAAAGACAATCGCACAAAGAGAAAGAGAAAGAAGGAAGAGATGGAAAGTTAGAGACAAACAAACATGAGGGAGAGAGAGAGAGAGAGAGAAAGACAGGAAGAAAGCCACAGCGAGAGATAAAACAAGGAAAAAGGAAGAGAAGGGGAGGAAGAGGAGGAAGGGAAAGGACGCACGAGGAAAAATGAGCAGAATAGGAAGGTAAAGGAAGGAATTAAAGGCAGATAAAATGACACAGTGAAGACGGAAGGAGAAGAGGAGAAGGAGGAGGAAGAAGAAGAGGAGGAAGAAGAAGAGGGGAGAAAGTAAATGGAGATGACGACTAATATAAATGGGAGGGGAAAAAAAGAAGAAGGGGAAAAGGAGGAGAGGGAAAGAAATATCTCCCAGTGGTCAGTTCCTCCTCTTCCTCCCTTCCTCTCCCTCCTCCCTCCTCCCTCCTCCCTTCCTCTAGGCCTGTCCATCAGCTGAAATTAAATTTATTGGAGACGTTATTGGGGAACATTAGTGGAGATTAGAGTTGCAGTGACCAGAATGCCAAGTGGGATCGCTAAGGGCTACACCACACACCTCCTCCTCCTCCTCCTCCTCTTCTTCTTCTTCATCTTCTTCTTCTTCTTCTTCCTCCTCCTCTTCTTCTTTCTCTATCTTTATTTTTATTTTTCCTTTTCTCTGTTTCCTTCTCTCCATCTTCCACTTCATTACTTTCTTTTTTGCTGACTTTGTTGGTCTCTCTCTCTCTCTCTCTCTCTCTCTCTCTCTCTCTCTCTCTCTCTCTCTCTCTTAGTGTCAATTAATGTAAGTTATTGTTTTGTTATTTGCTGATGAAAATGTTCTCTCTCTCTCTCTCTCTCTCTCTCTCTCTCTCTCTCTCTCTCTCTCTCTCTCTCTCTCTCTCTCTCTTTCATTATTTGTCCACCTTTATTTCTCCTCCTCCTCCTCCTCCTCCTCCTCCTCCTCCTCCTCCAGTGAAGAGGAAGAAGACCTGTTGCTTCTCCTGTCGTGGCTGCAGGAGTGCTTCTCAACTCAACGCTTCCTGAACTTAAATGATCCTTTCCTTCACCCTCGTCACCCTTGTCTTGCCTCCCTTCACCCTCGTCACCCTTCTCTTACCTGCCTTTACTCTCGTCACCCTTGTCTTGCCTTCCTTCACTCCGTCACCCTTGTCTTGCCTCCCTCCATCCTTGTCTTTGGTCTCATCTCCCTATCACTCTCGCCTTGCCTCCCAATCACCCATACATTCACAACCCTATATACCCATGTCTTCTCTCCCCATCACCCCATACACCTCTTATATACCTTCATCACCCCAGCAACACCCTATCACCCCTTATCTCTCTCCCCAGTCTATCGTATCTCCACATACCACCCTCCTTAGGTACCTATTTTCCACCTCGTCTTCTCCCCAGCTCCTTCACACCCCACCGATTCCCTGGCACTCTTGATATCCTCCTCTCCTCCCCCCTGGTGTCTTCCCGCCTTCCCACTCCCCACCCGACGGCTCCTCCTTCCCTCCGGCTCTCCCTTACACGAAATGGCACAAAAATAGGAACGATCTGTGTTAGACAAGACCTCGCGTCTCCCAGGAGTCAAGTCAAACACCGACGGATGATGTCACTACAACGCCGCTCGCCCCGATAACCTGCTAAGTGAACAGAGGCGAGGTACCCATCTGCATATCACACCCTGCCGCCCTTAACGCACACGGAGGCTTGGCACTATATCGGCCCGAGGAGACGCCACCCGCGGGACCTCGAAGGGCAGAGCATATAGATTTTTAATACATGGTCAGTGACGAGGCTGGACGGCGGCCGAGGGTGAGGGACGGAGGGAGGGAGAGGGAGTAGTGTGAAGGGAGAGAGGCAGGGAGAGTATGATATGAAGGGAGAGAAATGGGATACTGGGTGAAGGAGGGTGAGGGTGACGGCTGGTGTGAAGGAGAGTGAGGGTGAGGGTGATGTGAGGGAGGGAGTGATGGAGTAACTGAGGGGACGGTGGCGAGGGAGGGAGGAATAAGGGATGAGAGAGAAAAAACAATGAATAGATTGAGAATGATAAGGGGAAAGTACACGAATACAGACAGCAACTTTGAAGGACTGAGAGGAAATGAAACGAGAATAACACAACTTTTAAATGACATGGACGGAAAAAAAAAATATGAATGAAAGAATAAAACACAAAAAAGCAAAAGAGAGAGAGAGAGAGAGAGAGAGAGAATGAACTCGCATAAATTAAACAAAAACAACTTCTTTACCACTCACCACTGAGAAAAAAGGAGACAAAAAACAGAGGTAAAAGAAAAAAAACCATACTTGCCAGATTTCCAAGCAAGAAAACGAGAACAGACACACAAACACGCAAGCAAATGAAAACCAACCAGAGAAACACACAAGCAAGAAGGCAAACAAGTAAGCAAGCAAGTAAGTAAGTAAGTAAGACCCAAGAAGAAGAAGCTGAGACAAGAGAAACAAGTCGTGTTCGCTTCTTATCTTCTTATCTTCCGGGAAAAACAAATTATTAATGTTCTTCACGGCTGCTCTATTTTAAGAGGGAGCCTCGGCGTTCTCTTCCCTCTTATCCACGAAGCTCTAAGTGTAACAACCCCAACACAGAGAACCTTTTGGTGTCTTTATCAACGACTCAATTGCCGGGGTGGGAGAGAGAGAGAGAGAGAGAGAGAGAGAGAGAGAGAGAGAGAGAGAGAGAGAGAGAGAGAGAGAGAGAGAGAGAGAGAGAGAGAGATACACAATACAAGAAACAAAAAATAAAATGAAACAGAAAAGGCAAAATAGAGCAATAACCAGGAAATCATGAGAGAGAGAGAGAGAGAGAGAGAGAGAGAGAGAGAGAGAGAGAGAGAGAGAGAGAGAGAGAGAGAGAGAGAGAGAGAGAGAGAGAGGAATAGCGTGAGTAATGGTAAGTGTGGATTAGTGTGGAGCGTGAAGTGGATGAGTGTGTGGCGGTAAATATAACTCAACGAGAGATAAGAGATGAGTGAAGGAAGAGAGAGAGAGAGAGAGAGAGAGAGAGAGAGAGAGAGAGAGAGAGAGAGAGAGAGAGAGAGAGAGAGAGAGAGAGAGAGAGAGAGAGAGAGAGAGAGAGAGAGAGAGAGAGAGAGAGAGAAGGAAGCAAGGAAGGAAGAGGAAAAAGAAACACGGAGTAAGACTAAGAGAGAGAGACTGAGGAAGGGAGAGGAAGAAGAAGGAAGAGAAGGGACAAGAACCACTTAACTCCAGCGTGTTTATGTGTAGAATGAATGACGAGAGGGAAGCCATTACACTCCTCTTCAGCTGACCAACTGGCTGTTTTTGTGCCGCTGCTGAGATGTGCCTTTATGCATCTTTGTGTGTGTGTGTGTGTGTGTGTGTGTGTGTGTGTGTGTGTGTGTGTGTGTGTGTGTGTGTGTGTGTGTGTGTGTGTATCTTCCAAGTCCTTCTGTAACCGCAATAATCAGTTGTGGTCAATAAATATCTATCTATAGGTCTATCTACCTGTGTGTGTGTGTGTGTGTGTGTGTGTGTGTGTGTGTGTGTGTGTGTGTGTGTGTGTGTGTGTGTGTGTGTGTGTGTGTAAAACATGCCATCCTCTCCCTCTTCCTCTTCCTTCTTGCTTCTTTTAATACATACCTAACTTAAATTCTACCTATATTCTATTCTAGTTCATAATCCTCAACTTTTCTTCCTCCTCCTCTTCTACCTCCTCCTCCTCCTCCTCCTCCTCCTCCTCCTCCTCCTCCTCCTCCTCCTCCTACTCTTCCTCCTCCTCCTCCTTCTCCTCCTCCTCTCCCTCCCTTACTTCCGTAAAGCGAGTTAAGTCTGAACCCTTTGCTTTATCGCCCTTCTATCACCTGCCCCGCCGGAGTCTGGACAGGTGAGCTAATGAGAATAACAATACAGGTCACAGCCAACACTCACGGTTCACCTGCGACCTCACATCAATTACCAACACGATGTCACTTACCTGTGGAAAGGAAAGAAAAAAGGGTTAATCACGGTATCACAAAAAAAATATTGATAACAAAGACTTATGTTGAAAAATTGTCTGAAATTGAAAGGAAAAAGAAAATGTTTGGATTGTTAGAGGAAATAACGTTAATTTTGAGAGTATTTGTGTATTATAATGTGGGTTATTTTGGCTTTTTAAGTATTCGATATGTGAAGACTTACCGTTCTACTTACCTTCAGATTTGCCAGTCATTGTCGTCCTTGCCACTACTACTACTACTACTACCACCACCACCACCACCACCATCACTGCCACACTCATCATCATCATCATCATCATGTTTCTGCTACTATTGACTCACGACCTCAATGCCTTCCTTCCTTCCCTTTCATTCGCGACCCTTTCCCTCCACCACTACCGCCTCCCCCTCCAGCCAGGCTTGCAGACGTCCCTCACACACACACACACACACACACACACACACACACACACACACACACACACACACACATACACACACACACACACACACACGTCTTGCAGAGGTTGACTTTATCTCAGTTGAGTCAAGCCCCGCCAGCCTCCCAAGCCCTCCCTCCCCCACCCCCAGAAAGCAGGTCTGGGCCGCGCCGTCAACAAACAAAAACACGCACCGAAACACCGGGCTAAGTCGTCCATTATGAGTATCAGACCAAAAGTTGTAATCGGCCATTGTCTGGATTGGATCCTGATTTTAAAGGGTTCGATGTTATCTGGCGCAAAGTTGTGGGATCCAATTGTCCTGCCAATATGGGTGGTCGAGCCTCTTTGGGCGGCGCTCCAGTGTGTTGTTCCCCGGCAGGAGCAGCCGCCGCCCGCGCCGCCGCCGCAGCTCCCGATACCATCAGTGGGTGTTTGGGGCGGCCAGCTGTTGTGCGGGAGGGGCAGGCAGGGGGGTGGGAGGGGCGGGGTGAGCCACCATGACCCTGAATACAGGCCTGCCTCCACTCTCCCTGACGTCACCACCAGTGCCTCCGTCGGGCCCCGGGGGGCACCGCGAAGGAGTGTGGCGAGTCTTAGCGGGAGTCTGTTTTTCCCTCCGAGGCGACCAGCGGGAAGCGGCGGCCATTCCCTCTCCCACCAGAATGTAAGGAGCGGGATCGATACCCGCCACCTGACGAAGGTAGGGCCGAGGGCGACGCCTGGCTGTGACGCCGCCACTGGGTGCCGTCTGCCGAGGGGCGTTCCGCTGGGGGGAGGGAATAGGGACGCCAGACGCCGATGCCGCTGGGAAACTGTGTACAAACCCGCGGTAATTGGAGTGCCAGGGTTTAGTGCAGAGAAGGGGAGGGAGGGGAAGAGGGAAGGAGACGGGGAGAGGGGGGGGAGGCAGAGGGAAAAAGATTCTCACGTCCACTGGAGAAAACACAAAACAGTACAACTGGTGGCCGCACTGGAGTGGTGTCGGGCCGCGGAAGGAGGGGCGGCGGTGGGCCCTGATAAGCCCGTCTCTTAACGCCACTAAACCTCCAACATAAACAAACTGGGCGAAGGGCTGCGTCCTCTGCCCCCAACACCACCACCCTTAACCCATAGCTCTCCTCCTCCTCTCCCCCTCATCCCCCTTTACCCCTGCACGCGCGCCAGCACGTAGCGCGCGTGTCCTCACCACGTGCTTCTGACAGGAACGACCCGGGGACTCATCCACCCGCTGCAGGGGGCATTAGGCGATGTACGGAGGGGACCGATGGAGGCGAGGGGAGACAATACGCGCGCACACACACACACACACACACACACACACACACACACACACACACACACACACACACAGAATATTTACTTTTCTCAACGCAGGACAGAAAAATGTATCGACCACAAAACCTCGATAAAAATAAAAAAAAATGCGTGTCAGAGAGAGAGAGAGAGAGAGAGAGAGAGAGAGAGAGAGAGAGTGTGTGTGTGTGTGTAACGGTGTGTGCTTGCCTCAGTCAGTCTGCCTAAGGGCGCGTACTCCTAGCACTACTATGCATGTTAACAAGATTTCCCGAGTTTACTTTTCTCCCACCTGGACGTCTTTCAGCGGGGCGCGGACACCTTAAGCCGGGCGGGGCCAATCAGGGCAATCAGGCGCCAGCCACCACCTCCTCCCGCCCCGCACGTCACAACCCACATAATCCTGCAGAACAATTTGGCGAGCGAGGAGCGGGAACAGGCAGCTTGTGTGTGTCCATTGAGTCCCCTGATTGTTTTCCCTCTCTCTCTCTCTCTCTCTCTCTCTCTCTCTCTCTCTCTCTCTCTCTCTCTCTCTCTCTCTCTGGATTGTAATTTGCATTGTAAGGATTGTTATTGTTGTTGTTGTTGTTAGTAGTAGTAGTAGTAGTAGTAGTGGTAGCGGTGGTGGTGGTGGTGGTGGTGGTGGTGGTGGTGGTGGTGGTGGTGGTGGTGGTGGTGGTAGTAGTAATAGTAGTAGTAGTAGTAGTAGTAGTAGTAGTAGTAGTAGTAGTAGTAGTAGTAGTAGTAGTAGTAGTAGTAGCAACAACAACAATGATAATAACAATGAAATGTTAACAGTGATGATAATAGAAACAATAACAACAACTACAACAACAATAATACCAATAACAATAATAATAATAATAATAATAATAATAATAATAATAATAATAATAATATAAACAATCACATAACCGGGTTCCTTAAACACCTGGTGGTCCGAAGCTACATAAACAAGCACAGGTGTAAATCAAGGTGAATCTCTGTGCAAATCCTCTAATCCCACCCAATCGATCGCCTTTCCCACAACAACACGCCCACACACCCGCCCTCTCTCCCTCCCCTTCCCCTTCCTTCTCTATCTCTCTATCTCTATCTCTTTCTCTCTCTCTCTCCCTCTCCTCTAATCATAACCTCCTACCCTCTGCCATTCATACTCTGCCCTTTCTCTCTCTCTCTCTCTCTCTCTCTCTCTCTCTCTCTCTCTCTCTCTCTCTCTCTCTCTCTCTCAACCCTTCACTCTTATCTCTCGTCATCAGTTAATTCACTACACAAACTCCGTGCTTTATTCATCATCATCATCATCATCATCATCATCATCATCATATAGAGATCTGTGATTTGGTTAACGTTATTTTTTTAATCATATTTTCTTAGTTCATTTTTTCATATGATAATTTTTTTTTGAGTTACGAGTTCAAGTACTTATTTATTTTTGTTAACAGTTTTCTTTATATATATTTTTTTCTCTTTCTATTCATTTTCCCATTTTCTTTTCTTTCCTCTTGTTTACACTAAGATTCATTGTACCATTATCTCTCCCATTCGTATTTTCTCTTCTCTCTTCCTCCCAGTCCTCTTCTTCCTCTCCTTTCTCCTTTCTATTACTACTACTACTACTACAACCACTCCATCTACCACCACTACCACTCCTACTACTACTATAATAACATATCTTCCCTTTCTCACACAAAGCTTCCTCATCTTCCCTCCCTCTCCACCACCACCACCACCACCACCACCACCACCACCATCTCCTGCTCCTCGTCCCCATCGCAGTCCTGTGTTGGAGCAGCTGGCCTCTGATAAGTCAATTGCCCGGATGATACAGAACCGACAAAGAAATGTTCGGGAGCTTTCCTCGTAATGATGGGCGGAGGAGACGCCTGTTGTCTTCAGAGGAATGGAACAGAGAGGGTGGAGGGACGCGAAGGAAAGGAGGAAAACGAGGGAAAGAGAAGAGGAGTACTTGGTGTAAGGAGTAGAGAAGAGAAGAGGAGTGTTTTCTATGAAGGTTGAAGGAGAAGAGAAATTGGTGAAGGATGGAGAGAAAGGAAGGATGGATGGGTTGAAGGGAGGAAAATAAAAGAGAAGGGATGGAAGGATAGGAGGATTGAGATGAAAAGGTGGAGAGAGGAAGGAAAGGAGTAATAGACAAAGGATGAAGAGAAAGTAATGATGGTTTGAAGGGAGGAAAAGGGGGAAGGGATGGATAGAAGAGAGGAAAAAGAAAAGGGATGGAGGGCAAGGAAGATTGAGAAGAAAGTTAGAAGAGAGAAAGAGAGAAAAATAGAAGCGTCTTCTACTAAAAAGGAAAAAAAAACAAGAAATGTAAAAACGTAGAGAAAAAAAAGAAAGACAGAAAAGAAGAGATAATAATAAACGATGCAGTAAAAGCTGATTAAAAATAAAAAAAACATTAATTACTTTTCGAGTATGTAAAATTTCAACCACGTGCATTCGGAAGTAAAATCATTATTGGCTTAATTTCCTCCGAACTCCACATTTTGACTAATAAATTGTTATGCTTCCATATTCTCCCTTCCTTCACTCCTTCTGTCTCTCGGGTCGTACGTCGCATCACATCACTTCTCTCCCCTTCCCATCGCTTCCCTCCCCTTCCTAGCCCTTCCCTCCCCTTTCCCAACCCTTCTCTCCCCTTCCCTCCCCTTCCTAGCCCTTCCCTCTCTCTTTCTAGCCTTCCCTACCTCCCATCTTCCTTCTATTGAATCCACGCTGATGCCTCCCTCTTTCCTTCCTTCCCTTATCCACGATGCGTTCCCCTACCTCTCTCTCTCTCTCTCTCTCTCTCTCTCTCTCTCTCTCTCTCAGCGTCGTCGTCTGGAGCTGACAGGCACGCTAGGGGGGCGCTAATTTCGCCTAATCGCGTATCATTCCCGGGAAATGCAGGGGTATTCGAGGCCCGGGATGAAAGGGATGTAAAGATGACTCCATTCCGACCAGAAAATAGAGGACGATCGATCCGCGTCCCTGAAGGAGAATCTAACCCTAGTTGCCGGAGGATCTAAGAGAGAGACCACCGCGTCCCCTCCAGCCTCTTATGACCCGAAGGTGTGCAGGTGACGGCGACGCTGCAGGAGAGCTAATTAGTCTGGAAAAATAAGTAAATGTTCCCACCCTACGTTCCTCACCTGCCGCCGCCCCGAGGAGGAGGAGGAGGAGGAGGAGGAGGAGGAGGAGGAGGAGGAAGATAAGAGACCGTAGATGCTCCTTTACGTTACTTTTTCCTCGTTTCTTTCTACCATGTTTGTTGTGACGGTGTGAAAGAACAGGGATGAGTATTGGCAGTAGTAGCCTAGTAGTAGTAGTAGTAGTAGTAGTAGTAGTAGTAGTAGTAGTAGTAATAGTAGCTCTCTTCATCCACTCCACTCCTCCACAAACCCAATAGCTTCCTTCATCTCCCTCATCCACATCTTTTTTCTTCATTTCTTACTGTATCCAAGCTCCACATCCACCCTCCGGCCCTCCTGTATCCTCTGGCCGCCTCCCCCGCCGCCCCTCCCATGCACCCTCCAGCCTCATCCATCCCTCCCCAACCCTTGCCTTCCCGCCTCTCCTCGTGACCGGGATGATGAACGGCTTGGCGGGGAGGTTAGCGAGAAGCAACATCTCTATTTCACAGGCGGAGAGAAGGCAAGTTTTCTGGGTCATAGTGGGAGTGATGGACTGACGCGCCCGACCACCACTGCCGATTGTCTTGCAGCCCACGACGGGTCTTGCGCCGCCCCCGTCACCCCGCCGTCACCGCCTCCGCCATCTCCGCCGCCGTCTCTACCTCCTCCTCCTCCTCCTCCTTCTTTTCCTTCTCCTCCTCCTCAGCCTCCGCCGCTCACTTTCAGGCGGAAGGAAATGGCTGCCACGGCGTCCAGTGAGGGAAACCGATGAGGCGTGGCGGTCGGGAAGCCAGTGAAGCGGGAAATGAGAGGGACGCCGCCTCAGTTTTGGGAGGATAAAAAGGCATTACGTCCATTGAGCCGCACGAGACGACGCCGCCGCCACACGGACGCCACACACCACTACCTGCGCCACAACGACATGCCCCTCTTTAATTCCACCCACGCCGACCAATTAGTCCTTTATGTTCAACGACGGCGATTTCCTATTTCTGCTCCTTCCGCGGGAACTGAATGCCCTTCCCGCCCCTGTGACTCGCCGCCGCTGCCCTCCTCGCCGCGCCACCGCCACCGCCACCGCCGCCGCTGCTACCCGCGTGTTGGTGGTGGTGGTGGTGGAAACTCAAACACATTATGACTCGCTAAAGGAAAATAAACACACAGAGATGCATCCTCACCCAAAAACACACACACACACACACACACACACACACACACACACACAGACACACACACACACATATATATATATATATCTCTCTCTCTCTCTCTCTCTCTCTCTCTCTCTCTCTCTCTCTCACATCACCACTGCCCTCCTTTCCTCACACTTGCAGCCCCATCACCCACAGCTACTCTCATCTCTCCTCCTTCTCCTCCTCCTCCTCCTCCTCCTCCTCCTCCTCCTCCTCCTCTCTTCACCCATCCACCCCTCCATCCACTCCAGACAGCCCATCCAGCCTCCACCACGCACACACGAAAAAAAATAATAAATCCCTGAAAGGTGCATTGCTCCCTGAACCGGCCATCCGACCAACAGCTGCGCAAATGCAACGTTTAACACCTAATTAATATCAGCAGCGGGCGTGGTTAAAGCTGCTTCCATCCCGTGTGTGACAACCCTGCCTGCCACTCACTCTTTCACTCACTCACTCACTCACTCACTAACAATGTGACTCACTTCAATATTCACTCCATTCCAGCCTTTCTCTGTCTCTGTCTACACTCTCAACTC
>NC_059275.1:18952232-18962232 GCF_017591435.1 Portunus trituberculatus
AAACTCACACATGACACGTAAAATAACATACATAACATACATGAAAAAGACGAACATGACATATAAAATTACACACATGACACATAAGATGACAAATGCCACGAACAGACACTGATGCTGTAATGACAACAATAACCCACGGCGCGCCGCACACAAATGACACATCAATTCTGGCACATGACACCCCAGACAACACTCACTTCCCTCCGCTAAGATACGAGGACCACGTGACAAGGTGGGAAACATGCGCGCGCCGCGAACTAATGTACTAGAAACACAGAAAGGAGGTGGAAAGGAAACATACATACTTGCACATTCATACCACTTCATATTTTACATAAGATATAAGAAGGTAATCAATATTCTCATAAATAACCTCAATATGTAGCTATGAAGCAATATGTAGGTAACACCCGGCAGGCACGTAGTGATGTCAACACCACATTCCACTAAAATGTAATCTTAAAAAGACACAAATCTTCAAGAATTTCGGATATATCTTTAAAAATCTGATATAATCCCAGAAAGAAGAATATATAAGGTTATTATTTCCAATCCAAATTTCCTTCAGATATCCAGGAACAGCCTTCAGAAATCCGGATTACATTGCTACTGTTGCCGCTTTGCAGAGGGCGCCGCGACGGGGCACCAGCCACACATGACACATACGCATGGCCGCCTCAGCTCAAGATGTGGCTGAGCTGCTTCCTTACATGAACACAGGCGCTCACATTATTACCTCGGTCCCTCACCTGAGCGACGCAGGTGTGTGGCTAAAATGAGTCAGGTGTTTAAATGTATTTCCTAACATTCGGGTTTATTTTTCGTTCACGCTCTGAATATACTTCTCTCACTCTTGCTGAAATTGATTTGCTGCAGAATATTAGCGAGTCGCGAGGTATTTCCCGCTCTTGATCTCACATTACGCTTTTTCGTCTCGCCTTCCCTTCCTTTTTGGAATACGGACCCGTGAGGCATTTTCGCTCCAACTCCCAAGGCAAACTCTGGTTTCATTCTCAATTTAGACTACAAGACTCAGAGACGCAGTGTTGTGACGCAGGACGCCGCTCCGCCCACACCTCACCTGCCTGTGTTACCTGCACTTCTTGACGTCACTCATTATTAACATTCCTCACTGTTTGGTATCGGAAGCTCAACTTCTCGTGTCCTGTTCAGGGTTCAAGTTATTCAGCAACCCTGCCGGCCGAGGTCATCGTCTTATTCTGCTCTATCTTTTCTCCTTTTATCAATCAATGATTCAATCAAACTACGCATTACTTTAACCATCAGAAATACAGAAAATAGAAACAAAAGCTCAAATATTATTGCTTTATATTAAAGATACGTGAAATTGTCAATGCTTTTCTTTTCCATCTCCTCCTCCTTCACCTCTTCTTCAATGACAAAGCGGACACCGACGACTTCGATGCAAGACTAAACTGTTTATAAGCCCGTGCGGCCCCGAGTTGCAGAAGGCACCGGAGAGGAATAGATTTAGGGTGTACCGACCTTGACAAATCCTTACTTGGCGCAGCTTGACGGAGGGGTCGACGCTCACACTGACAAAAAGACTAAACTTACGTCAGACTAAATGTCATCCGTCAGGGCAAGAGTCTGACTAATTGAACAGCAGGTAAGGTGACTACCAGGCCAGGTTAATTAGAGTAAATGAACTACAGGCCAGGTGAGGAATAGGTGAGCGTACAGGCTATGCAGGTAGTGGCTCTTAAAGCAGGTGAACCACAGGACAGGTGAAATGCCGCCCAGGTGAGGAAGAGGCCAGGTGGAGGCAGACGACAGGTGCGAGCAAGGAGGGCGAGCTGGCGCATCTCAGACTCCTTAATCACGCTGTTTGGCACTGGGGGTTAAAAATACCAGACCGACAACACTTAGACGGTAGGGCGGCAAGGCGCGCGCGCGGGACACACACACACACACACACACACACACACACACACACACACACACACACACACACACACACACAGGGAGGAGGTTTTTAAAGCACATCTTCACACTTTACTTCATAGTCGAGACACAGAGTGGAGCCAAGACACCACAGCACCACAACACAGCCACTACCAGCCACTACAGGAAGCTGCACTAAACACTACTTGTACGCCTCGTGACGCGCCTCCACCGCCCCGCCACACGCCGCCCCGCCTCGCTCAGCTCACTCCAGAGGGACAGAAATTAGGAGTTGAACAAAATAAAAAGTCATAAAAAAAAGCTTGATATGCAACAGCTGGAAA
Organism: Portunus trituberculatus; assembly: GCF_017591435.1. Taxonomy (NCBI): domain Eukaryota; kingdom Metazoa; phylum Arthropoda; class Malacostraca; order Decapoda; family Portunidae; genus Portunus; species Portunus trituberculatus. The sequence goes on from NC_059275.1 coordinate 18,954,485, forward strand.
AAGCATTGCCTTGATCCGGCTTGAGTTATGTTGACTTATCCCGAGAGAGTCATTACACGGGGCCATTAGGGAGATAGCAGTGAGAACATCGACGTGGGGTGGTGATGTTGTGAGGAAGATCAAGATTCGATTAAGTGTCGGGTTAGTCAGTCAGTGGAGGGAGGGAGCGGGGGGGCGGGAGGTGGTGGTGGTGGTGGGGGCGGGGCGGGCTATAGCGCCTCTACTGTACACCGGTGAACGAGCCTCGAGCATGGTAAACAAGGCAAATACCATAATAAACAAGGATAATAATATACACAAGCCTGCCTCAGTCAGCCCCAGTCCTCACCCACCTTTGGCATACACAGCAGCGCCGACGATGCGAATTCAGGCTGGTCGTGTTTGGAGGGTCCTTTAGAGTCAACACTTGAATCCCACGAGGGACCCTGGACAAACAAGGGGGCAAATCAGCCTCTGTTATAATCTCCTCTCTCTCTTTCTCCCTCCTACTCTTCTCTCCCGCTCTCTCTTTCGCACTCTGCCTCCACACCTTCTCCTCCTTCACTGGAACACCAACATAACACACTCTTAAGGGTCAGGGGAGGGGTGGAGTGGGGTGCGGGGTGGGGGGAAGGGAGAGCTCTGTTGGTAAAAAAGGAAAAACAAATCTAAGAGCCAATTTGGTGGCTCTCGAGGTGAGGCGACTCAGGATGGATGGATCCCTGGTGGCAGCAAGCAGAGGGCGAGGGGCGTGTGTTAGGGACAGAGAGAGAGAGAGAGAGAGAGAGAGAGAGAGAGAGAGAGAGAGAGAGAGAGAGAGAGAGAGAGAGAGAGAGAGAGAGAGAGAGAGAGAGAGAGAGAGAGAGAGAGAGAGAGAGAGAGAGAGAGAGAGAAACATGGCGTGAATAAGGGGCAGGGAGGGCAAGAGAGGGAGACAGATCGGGAATAGGGAGACAGGGAGGGGCGTGAGTTAGGTGCAGGGTAGGGTTAAAGGAGAAGGGAGGGGAGGAAGGGGGAGAGGTGAGGAGCTAGGTCTCGCGGCTGTTGACACGGGGTGGGGTAGGAGAAGCAAGGAAGTGTTGGAAGGGGGACGGGGAGGGGGAGACAGTGGGTGTTGAGGGAGGGGGAGGAGGGGAGGGTCGGTGCACCATAAAAAGATCGACGCGGCCCAGAAAGATCAACAAGATCACCACAATCCATCTTCCAGTGGTGCTGTTGGTGTCGCTCTCGGCCACCACCAGGGAAAAAAGAGAGAGACAGGCACAGAGAGAGAGAGAGAGAGAGAGAGAGAGAGAGAGAGAGAGAGAGAGAGAGAGAGAGAGAGAGAGAGAGAGAGAGAGAGAGAGAGAGAGAGAGAGAGAGAGAGAGCAGTAGTAAAAATATGGCAGTGAATATCGTGAGAGTCAATCGGTGAAGCAGACGCGAAAACACTCCCGCCGCCAACGACTGCTTCAGGAGGCACCCGGAAGACCTCGTCGAGCACCGGGAAGAAAAGAAGGAGGAGGAGGAGGAGGAGGAGGAGGAGGAGGAGGAGGAGGAGGAGGAGGAGGAGGAGGAGGAGGAGGAGGAGGGAAGGTAAGATGAACACCCAGCATATAAAACAAACAGTGAAATGTTGAGAAGGCGTCTGGAAGCGGCTGGAAATGGAAGTGTCAGTCTTCGGGGCGACATTACAGAGGGAGGATAAGACCTAAGAGGGGGGAAAGAACAATAGTTAAAAATGGCAGGTGATGGCGTGGCGTGGCGTGGCGTGGCGTGGCATAGCGTGGAGTGGCGTGGGAGGGAGATGTTAACTAGGCAGGCAGGTGAACAGGTAACCGTGAGAACACCAAGGCAGAAAAAAACAATTATACAGAAAGAACTAAAATATTATCAACTACGAGACCACATGAATAAGAGGAAGAGCGAGAGCGAGAGAGAGAGAGAGAGAGAGAGAGAGAGAGAGAGAGAGAGAGAGAGAAGGGGAAAAATAACCTCTGAGATTTTGGAAATAATGTAAGTTCCTCTGGTTCCTCCCCCTAGTTCCTTTTCCCCAACCAGAGAGGACTCTCGTTTATATACAATGATTTCCTCCGGCAACTTTAGGGCGTGGGGTTAAATGGAAAAGTAATGGCATGGCACTTAAGTTACGACAACCCTTACGGCATGATAACTTCTCCACATTTTCTCAGTCCCCTGTCGGCCGCGCGGTGCTCGCCTCGCCTCGCCGCCCAGGGCCAAACTCGCCTCCAATTTTGCGAGTATTGGCCATTTTCCTCCTTCCCGATAAAAGTCGATCCGGGAGTCCAAATTTTCTTTCATTCCAAAAAGACATATAACCACCTTAGCAACATCCACCAATTTCTACGCGTTTTTTCCCTCCGGCAGGAAACTCGTATAGTTACCCTCAACCAGCCAACTTTTCCCATTCCACAGCCTGGGAGCGGTAGGGCAGTTAGCTGCGGCTGCGGCAGTGGGGGGCGGCGGCGTGCAGGTGGGGCGGCCGTACGTCTGAACTTGGCCGGACAGTTGGACAGCTCATGGAAATTATGGCCCCGCTGGAACCTGGAAACTCGAGCGCTGGAGCCTGGCACACCAAATTTACGGTCTTCCCAGTGCCACTCCGCCTCCCTGCCTCCATCCCTGCCGCCACCACCTCCTCCTCCTCCTCCTCCTCCTCCTCCTCCTCCTCCTCCTCCTCCTCCTCCTCCTCCTCCTCCTCCTCCTCCTCTACTCCTCCTCCTCTATACCACTGTCGCTTCTGCCACCACTGCCTCGACTACCACTGGAACTGCCTCAGCCACTACCGCCACCTTCCTGCCTCTCTCTCTCTCTCTCTCTCTCTCTCTCTCTCTCTCTCTCTCTCCACCACCTCCACCGCCACACAAGCCATCTTTTACCGGCGTTACGACTAACACTGTCACTTCCAGGCGTAACTGCTGCACCCATTACAACCACACACACACACACACACACACACACACACACACACACACACACACACAGAGAGAGAGAGAGAGAGAGAGAGAGAGAGAGAGAGAGAGAGAGAGAGAGAGAGAGAGAGAGAGAGAGAGAGAGAAGACATACACAAACACACATGGACCTCAACAAGTACACAATCTCTCTCTCTCTCTCTCTCTCTCTCTCTCTCTCTCTCTATACATTGCAGTTCTGATGTACCGTCAAGGAAAAAACACAGGCATTACTTTCCAGCCATCCCGGGCAGCCCTTCGTCGGTAGGGAGGCTCTGCTCACCGCCCTTCCCTTCCCCTACTATTTCTCTCCTCCTACACGCGGCCGAGGGGGAGAGGGAGGCCAGAGAAACTGTCCCTACACTATGCAATTTTCCAACAGTGTCTTTCCACACCTCTCTTGCTTCCCCTCTCTCTCTCTCTCTCTCTCTCTCTCTCTCTCTCTGGTGGCAATGTGGAATTTGAGGTAAAATGATGCAAAAAATCGAGAGAATGAGAGAGAGAGAGAGAGAGAGAGAGAGAGAGAGAGAGAGAGAGAGAGAGAGAGAGAGAGAGAGAGAGAGAGAGAGAGAGAGAGAGAGAGAGAGAGAGAGAGAGAGAGAGAGAGAGCACTATTTTTAGGTACCAAAGCTCAAACCTCATTCAGTTGGTTTGACAGGTGGCAAATTAGAATAAATCAATATAAATACTCCGCACAGGTGTTCAAGATTCACTGTGTCTCATCTAACACACTCAAAACTGTAGTTACTTGACTCAATGTAACCTAATTTAACCTTAATCTCTTCAGTACTGGGACACATTTTTTACCTTGAAATTTGTGTACGATTAGACCATTTTATTGACATTAGGATAGGTCTATGGAGGTCAGAAGATTAATGGCCACAGTCTTCACTATTTTAATCTCCCTTACACTTAAGTTTGTGAAGTTATATAAAAGCACCAAATAGTCACCAGAATGAATATGAAAATGCGTCCTGGTACTAAAGAGGTTAATCTCCATATTCCTTCATTTCTTAACCTCTGTAACATGACTCAGGAAGCAGAAATTATCCTTCATTCCTTCCTTCATCTCCTCCTTCTTTCCTTCCTCCCTTCCTTAATTATCTTAACCTTACTACTACTAACTCTCCTTGAAAGTAACCAAGACAACCTAACCTTTTCTTGCTTACTTGCTTTTATCTTTCTATCTTTCCCCAATCTAGCATATCTCATACTCTTCCTTGCTTCCCTCACCATATTGTCACCTCTCCTGGTCCTGCTTCCTTATCTGCCTCCTCTAGTCCATCATACCTTACCTTTCCTAACATCACTTCTGGTCTTGTTTTCATACGCTTGCTTACCTTACTTTTCCTAACATCACCTCTTTTGATCTTCCTTGCCTTATTACCTTACCTAGCTCCAATACTCTTGCTTGCCTTACTTTCATAATATCACCTTCCTTGCTTCCTTTCCTTACCTGCTTCCTATAGTCTTGTTTACCTTTCCTTTCCTATCATCTTCTCTCTGGTCTACCTTTCCCTCTTACCTTACCTACTTCCCCTAGTACTACCATACCTTTCCTTAGCATCACTACTTCAATATTCCTGCCTACCTTACCCTTCCTAGCATCACCTCTCCTCGTCTCTCCCTCGGGTTATGCTCTATCAGTAAGCAGTGCGTATGGCCAGCCCCTGTCATCTTCCTCCAGGGCTTCCTAGGAGAGATTTCCAGCTGGATTCGTCCCCTCCTGAAGCCCTTAAAGAGGTGCTTCATTTCCCGGCGATCAGAATTAGCGTCAAGTGTTCTTAGTTTATGTGTTGCCGCGTCACAGCTGGATACTTAAGCTGTATGTGTGTGTGTGTGTGTGTGTGTGCACGATGATCAGCTTAACCAGAAGGAGAGGGAGGAGAGAAGGATGAGTAATATGAAAAGAGATATCTAAACTTAATCAACATAAGATAAAAAGAAATAATTTATGGAGAGAAAAAAAAAAAAAACCTAAATGAGATAAAAATATATACCAACTCGAAATGATAGCAGCAAATACATTACAAGGCCATAAAAGTTTGGAAAGACGAAATATTGACAGCCATAACACTCACACCTTTCTTAGCATTTACTCACGCCACATCCGCACACTACACCCACACCTGCGCCACACCTGCACCTGCCCCACCACACCTGCCGACCCCCGCACACCACAAACACCTGTCCAACATCACAAGTAGGAAAATTCATTACAAGATGCAAACTTAACCCTGAGAGGAACATTTGACTGTGATATGTTCCTCCTCCTCCTCCTCCTCCACCTATTTTCACCCCTCCGAGCCTCCCGTCCTCCCGCCACCCTCATTATCTATAATAGCGGACTGTAAACTTTTAAAATGCTCAGAATCTTATTTTTAATTACTTGACAAGCCAGCTAGCAAAGTCGTCGTCGTCCGTCTCTCTCTCTCTCTCTCTCTCTCTCTCTCTCTCTCTCTCTCTCTCTCTCTCTCTCTCTCTCTCTCTCTCTCTCTCCGATCCCCCTCTTCGCAAAGTTGGATGTTATGGTTATTCTCAGAGACGTCTTGGAACTTGTTGGTGAAGATTTAGCGGATCAAAAACTCGGGTGTCGTGTTGTCGCGGCGAGGCGGGAGGAGACAGGAGGACACGGGAGGAGGCGGGGCGAGAGGAGGTAAAAATGTAAAGAAACGCAAACTAACGCCCTCGAATACTGAACTGTTACTGTTATCCGTGTTGCTTCTCGTCGTGGGGGCGCTGCGATGCCTCCCACACATGTCAGACGAGGCGGGGACAGGCGGCAGGTGACGGGACGAGACGGGAAGAAGGTAGGAATGGAAAGAAACGGAAACTAAATCCCTTGAATATTGAAGTGTTACGCTTATTCCTGTTGCCTCTCGTACCGTCGCCTCCACCTCGCCTGAATTAATGGCTCTTATTCTCAAATACATGTCTGCTTCACCTTAACGATTTCAAAGGCTCCATTTATATATACACGAGTTTTTATAGTGTTTTTCCGATTCTAGAGGCAGAGTGACGAAATATCTGCATTATTGACTGGAGGAGCACTCTTGAAAATTCCGCTAATCATCGCTGTGGCCTTGAAAATAATCACAGTGAAAGAGCAAAACGTATTTTAAAGTGTTTTTACGGTTCTAGCGGCAGAGTGACGAGATTTCTGCATTATTCACTGGAGAAGCACTCTTGAATATCCCGCTAATCATCGCTGTGGCCATGGAAAATAGTCGCAATGAGAGAGCAAAGCGTATTTCAAAGTGTTTTTAAGGTTCTAGAGGCAAAGTGACAAAATTTCTACATTATTGACTGGAGGAACACTCTTGAAAATCCCGCAAATCATCGCTGTGGTCTTGGAAAATAGTCGAGGTGGGAGAGTAGAGCGTTTGTGAGGACGGACCAGTATCACGCAAGAGGTAAAGAAGCGCACCGAGGGAACGGGTTTTTAATAGTGGAAGGCGAGGCGACCACAAAGCGAGCCGAGACACGTGGACGACAAGAACATCCTTTTGATCGTTTCAGGATTCCCCGTAAGAAGACGTGTGAGATGAACCTCCTCCTCCTCCTCCTCCTCCTCCTCCTCTTCCTCCTCCTCCTCCTCCTCCTCCTCCTCCTCCTCCTCCTCCTCCTCTTCCTCTTCCTCCTCCTTTTCTGCTACCTACTCCTCTTCTTCTTTCTCTTAAATATAAAAACCACCACAGCACATCCACCTCTATTCCAACTTAGCTGCACTAACAAAACCTCTCTCTCTCTCTCGTACACTAACACAATCCTTACGTCCTCTCTCTCTCTCTCTCTCTCTCTCTCTCTCTCTCTCTCTCTCTCTCTCTCTCTCTCTCTCTCTCTCTCGCTCCTATCAGCAGCAGCTCGGGGCGATATGGCTAACGATCTGACCTCTGAAAAAAGTGGCAGTGGCTGATGTTTATCTTTATATCGCCTTTAAAGGGCTCCAGTACCATTAAGGGCGCCATAATTATATGCTAAATAGGTTCAACATGCATGGACCGATACTAGGCAGGCTGGACCTTATCGCGCCAGACACGGCTTGTTATACCGCCGTGCTCCTTTGACTGATGTTCTTAATTCTCTCGTTACTCTTTTTTTTTCTCTCTCTTCCCTTTTTCTGCTTTTTCTTATCGTTATTTTTTTTCTGTTTTACCTGATTTTTTTTTCTCTTTTCGTTTCGTTTTGATTTCATTTTTCTTATCTTTTCCTTCTTGTCTTTATCATTTTGTTCTTCTTCCTCTTCCTCTTCCTCTTCCTTGTTTCTTTTCTTATTTTTACTCTCTTCTATCTATCAAACTCTTCACTGCTAAATTACTTACTCCCATTATCATTATTAACATTGCAGCCATAATTATAATCAGAGAGAGAGAGAGAGAGAGAGAGAGAGAGAGAGAGAGAGAGAGAGAGAGAGAGAGAGAGAGAGAGAGGAACAACACACAAAACACCCACCCCAAATAAACAAACCGAATCAGAAAAAAAAAACACACGAACCGAAGAAAAACACAAAACAAACCCGATAAACACTAAACACGCGAAACAAAACACACGAAAACAGGAACAAAGAAAAAAAAAACAGAAAAAAAGGAAAAACGAAAGAGGCATTAAAACCTTGAGGCAGAAGGAATACGTAGCCGATAACAATCAGGGTAGAACAAGGCGTCGTTAAGCACTGAGTCGAACAACATGTGGATGGAATGGGGAGGGAGGAAGCAGGAGAGAGGGAGAGAGGGAGAGGGAGAGAGGTGACGGACGGTGCTGGCTGACAGGTGACGCGAAGCAGTGCGGGCGTGTGGCAGTCACTTAACACTTCAAGCC
>NC_059275.1:18972232-18982232 GCF_017591435.1 Portunus trituberculatus
GAGAGAGAGAGAGAGAGAGAGAGAGAGAGAGAGAGAGAGAGAGAGAGAGAGAGAGAGAGAGAGAGAGAGAGAGAGAGAGAGAGAGAGAGAGAGAATGAAACAATAATAACGAAATAAAAGAAGAAATAGTAAACCAGATAATAAATATTGTTACGGCCCGCCCGTAACATACTCCACTACCATCCCCTCCTCCGCTTGTTACCTCGTTCGCCACCTCTCCGCCTCCCCTTCCACGTCACCGTCTCGTGAACCTTCCACGCCACCGTCTCATGAACCCTCCACGTCACCGTCTCATGAAGCCCGCTACTGTCCCGAAGTTGGATTCACGCGGCCCCATTCGACTCAACCGGAAGGGTTGAGCCAGCTCTTGGCTTTCTGGAAATCAAGTCGAGCTCCAGGCCTCAACCAGTGAACACAACGCCTCTTGGGTCTACCGTGGGATTAACCATCACCCAGCACTTCACCACTGCGACACCGCATAAGTATCTCTTCCCCTCGTCCCGTGTTTTCCACATTGCCTCCATATAGGATTAGGATTATTGTTAGGTATTAAGTTGGGTTCTTTATGTTTATTTGTGTTATATGTGTATGTCATTTTCCTGTGTTTCATGTTATATATCTGTGTTTCATGTTATATCTGTGTCAGTTTCATTATGGGTTATTAAAATAGCTTTTTAAAGTGCCCCCTTTGCATTTCCTCACCAGTTGAACCTGCAGTGTTTTTTTTTTTTGTTATTGTTCACCGGCTCCCCGATGCCAATCTTACCCGTTTAACCGGTGAACGTAACAATATGAAGACAATAAAAAAGACAAAGTGAGTGAGTGAGAGAGAGTGGGCCGCTGCACGCCTTCCCTGCATCGTTCTTCATGTGGCATTGATAAGCTGAGGGTGAGAGGAGGCGGCGCCCTGATAACAGCCGCGCCAGGCCTGCCATTGCTGCTGATAACACTGCCAACCATCGCAAGACACATCCTGACACTTTCTGATACACTATGACACCCTGAAACCCTGTCTGATGCCATGAACCTATTTCGCCCTGCCTCACACCCTAAAAAATTGACACGTTGATACCCTAAAATCCTTTCTCACCCTGCCTGATACTTTGAAACCCTGACTGACACACTGATACCTTGCCTGATGTCCTGAAAATTTTGCTTCACCTTGCCTGACACACTGAAGAGCTATCTAACACTTTGAAACACTGCCTGATATCCTGACACCCTGCCTGAACAATTGATACCCTGCCTGACACTCTTAAACCTTGCCTGACGCCCTTTAAAGTCTTGCCTCACCCTACCTTTCGTCTCCCTCTACTCTTTCCTAGCATTTTGACACCTTGCATTGCCTTAACACACTAATAGACACATACTATTTCACATCCTAAAATTCTCATTTAAATTCACCTTACATAATTTTTACCCTTGACTGGTCCTGGCACTCTCCTTCTCTCGCCCTTTGCATCCTCTGTAGCTACATTCCCCCTTCTCTCCCCCTATCAACCAACACTCGGGCACTCGGCACGTACTCCTAAATAACCTAAAGCATCCAGCAGTCTCGACCTGATAACCACTGACACTACCTTTTCGCCCACACACTCTATGGCGCCCACTGGAACCCATAGGCACCACTAGCATGTCTTTGATGCCACACACAGACACGCCATGGCACTCTTTAAGATGGCTCTCTCTCTCTCTCTCTCTCTCTCTCTCTCTCTCTCTCTCTCTCTCTCTCTCTCTCTGGCTCTTCTTACCCTTCAGTCTTTCCAAAATGAGAAATAAGCTTGATTTTTGCGTTTTCCTTTTGTTAATAGAAGTTTTGCATATTTTGATAAGTTGAAATAATGATCACGTTCTCAGTTACTAAGGTTCATCATAAGCTATTTCTCAAAGTTAAGAGGCAGTGCTCGGTCCTGTCAAAGTGAGTGTCTTGGCACCAGCACTTCGTCACTCAGAGAACACGCGGGTTAAGTGCGAGGAGCAGAGGTCAGGTCAGGTCAGGTAAGGTCAGCGAGCCAAACATCCTCCAATGAAGTCAACTGCCGTGAAATGAAATCAGAGAGCGAGAGTGTAAAGCAAGCCATCAACTTCCGAAACCAACACTAATCCAGAGCAAATAAACAAGTCATTGAGGCGAGGGGAAGATAAAGGAGATAAAACATGAACAACGACACCATTACACACTAGAAAAAAGAGGCGAGCAAACGTGTGTTACTGAGTCTAGGAGTGGAGGGCCGCTAGAGGCATCAGTGAGAACGTCTTGTTTATCAGCGGGAACACTCCTTAACGAGGCCATTCGTCAATTAGCCGTCGCCGCCGACCGTCCCGCAGACAAGGGAGTGCCTCAGAGGGTCCCCAGAGCAAGATGAAACACAGCAACCTGACGCAGAGGTCCCCGGTCCCGAGATGGTTCTTCCGGGTGACTTGGATCTGGTTATTCTCTCTCTCTCTCTCTCTCTCTCTCTCTCTCTCTCTCTCTCTCTCTCTCTCTCTCTCTCTCTCTCTCTCTCTTTGTGCTATCTTTCTCAGACAAAATGCTGCCACACACACCACAAATCACAGTCGCCTCTCTTTCTCTCTCTTTTTCTCTCCTCGACCTTGGTTCCTGGGCTGGCGGATAAGATAAGGGAGCGATAAGGCTGCCCTGCTTCTCCCTTCAGCCCCCCATCCCCTACAACTCCCCACCACCTCTCCCGTCTGTTCCCCTCCCTTCCTCTCCTTTCCTTATCAATCTAATCATTCTCCCTGTTGATGTGAAAGGTAAAAAAAATGAGAGAGAGAGAGAGAGAGAGAGAGAGAGAGAGAGAGAGAGAGAGAGAGAGAGAGAGGGAGGTTTTATGTACATTTAATTTTCTTCTGCGATAAATTACCCTTTTTTCTTCTTATTTCTCTCCTTTTTCTATGTTATTTCGTTTTATTTTCCTTTCCTTTATCTCCTCCCATCTTCTTTCACCTTCTCTCTTTGTTCCTCGTTTATAATCTTTCAGTTTTCGTTTCTCAAGCTAATTATATTCCACTTTTTTGTACCTTTCTCCCCTTATTGTCTCTCTCTCTCTCTCTCTCTCTCTCTCTCTCTCTCTCTCTCTCTCTCTCTCTCTCTCTCTCTGTGCTTCGTAAATATTCTCCTTCTCTCATCCTACTTTCCCTTTCTACTCATTGTCCTCATCTCTTGTTCTCCCTCTTGTTATTATTTTCATTACCTCTTCCTCCTCCTCCTCTTCTTCTTCCTCTTCTTCTTCCTTTTCTACTCTTTGTATCTACGCCCTTCGTTTTTCTTTTTTCTTACTTTTACAAATTATTCAATTTGTTCATTAGTACACCTGTCTTCATATCCTCCTCATCTATACCTGGTCTGTCATCTCTCTCTCTCTCTCTCTCTCTCTCTCTCTCTCTCAATTCATGGCATATTGGCTTTCGGTTAAGTTAGGTTAGGTTAGGTTAGATCTGTTTCATCACACGTTAGGTTAGGTTCTCTCTCTCTCTCTCTCTCTCACACTCTCTCTCTCTCTCTCTCTCTCTCTCTCTCTCTCTCTCTCTCTCTCTCTCTCTCTCTCTCTCTCTCTCTCTCTCTCTCTCTCTCTCTCTCTCTCCTATTCCTGACGCATTGGTTTGAGGGTTCCGTGGCGCTCTGATCACTGGAAGGGGCGTCAGAAGTCATATTTACCGATCGCTCTATTTCCATAATTTCAACATTTACGTCAAGGCGGAATATTCAGACTATCTAACTGGCCAGCCGATTGTCGTTGGATGAGTCGTTCCGGGTCGTCATTATGCTGGAATAGGGTACAAAAAAGTGTGTGTGTGTGTGTGTGTGTGTGTGTGTGTGTGTGTGTGGAGGGGGAAAGGAGAAGGGGTTTTGTGTGTTGGGAGGGGAAAGGGTGAGGGGTTATGTGTGTGTGTGGGGGAGAAGGGGAGGTTGTGTGTGTGTGTGTGTGTGTGTGTGTGTGTGTGTGTGTGTGATGGTTTAGGTTGTTTTGTTTCATTTGTCTCTCTCTCTCTCTCTCTCTCTCTCTCTCTCTCTCTCTCTCTCTCTCTCTCTCTCTCTCTCTCTCACTCCACCCTACCCTGAAAAGTACACACGAAACACATAAATAAATCTACACAAGCAAACACAGCACACTCATATATACAATCTCTCTCTCTCTCTCTCTCTCTCTCTCTCTCTCTCTCTCTCTCTCTCTCTCTCTCTCTCTCTCTCTCAGTAAACAACTTATCCCCCTGTGGTCACAAGCGGTAGAGAGAGGGAGGGAGGGAGAGAGAGAGGGAGAGTAAGAGAGTGTGAGAGAGTGAGCTAGCTTTAGGACTTTTTATTTGTTTACATGGACAACCAGAACCTTGAGTCATGTTTGTTACCTGAACCAGAACGACTGCAGGGCCACTCTCATTCTCAGTGTGTGTGTGTGTGTGTGTGTGTGTGTGTGTGTTTGAAGTGGGTGGTCAGAGTACTATAGTCTCTCTCTCTCTCTCTCTCTCTCTCTCTCTCTCTGCTATACCTTACCTTACTTTCTTACGTGACTAAAAATGGAAATAATAATATCAAATACATTTTACCTTGAGCATTTCGTGTATATGACATCAATACCTGGATAGAGTGTGCGTATGTGTATGTATGTGTGACTGTGTAAGCATGGCGCAGGTAAACAGGGCGCCCAGGTGGCCACAGGTGCGTGCATGGAAATGTTTGGAGAGGTGGAGCAACGTATACAGGTAAACTTATACAGGTAAACGAGATGGAAGAAAGACTAGACAGGGAGCAGAACTGGGAGATGGTGAGGTACTGTGTAGGAGGAGGAAGAGGAGGAGGAAGGAGAGTAAGGAGAGTGCATGTGGAGGAAGGAATAGTGGGGAGTAACAGCGGCACCTCATAAAGCAACTCCATCCCTCCCCAATCTTCCTCCCCACCACCACCACCACCATCACCACCACCACCCGAGGCTCAATTTTGACTCGGCTTCAGTGTAAAGTTTATCGTGGTCTCGTCAGGCGCAGAGTTCATTCCTCCCTCGTGTGACTGTGTGTGTGTGTGTGTGTGTGTGTGTGTGTGTGTGTGTGTGAAGGGAAGGACAACACTCAGGAACGCATCAGAAAGGGTTATCTCAGAGTGATGAGGATTACGAAGGGCGTGGAGGCCTAGAGAGAGAGAGAGAGAGAGAGAGAGAGAGAGAGAGAGAGAGAGAGAGAGAGAGAGAGAGAGAGAGAGAGAGAGAGAGAGAGAGAGAGAGAGAGAGAGTGAGTAGGGTGTGCGTGATCAGGTAACCATCAGTACAAATGTTTCCAATTACCAATTACCATATGTTAACGACTGCGGTCTGGCCTGTGACGAGAAGGAAGAAGAAGAAGAGGAGGAGGAGGAGGAGGAGGAGGAGGAGGAGGAGGAGGAGGAGGAGGAGGAAACAAGATGGTCACACAGACATTTCCTCTTCTCATCGACCTAGTTCTCATGTTTTCCTCCTATACTTCCTAACAGTCCTCTTCTTCCTCTTCCTCCTCTTCCTCCTCCTCCTCCTCCTCCTCCTCCTCCAGGGCGGGTGACGGATGCCTCTCCTTTCCCTTCATCTGGGTACTATCAATCGCTCGTAAATTACCTTCTCCCGGACAATTACCGCTCCTGCAGGCAGCGTCTAGGGACAATTATGGGTCCTTTGCAACACCACTTCAGCATAGTAATGGGTCCTCCTCCTCCTCTTACTCTTACTCCTCCTTCTGCTCCTCCTCCTGTTTCTCTTTCCTACTGTTCCTCATTCTACTCCTCCTACTGCTCTTTCTTCTGCTTATCTTTACTTTTGCTCCTTATCTTCGTTTTCCTTCTGTTTCTCTTTCTCCTCCTCCTTCTCTTACTACTCCTTTTTTTCTCTTGTTTGTTCTTCGTTTTCTTTGTTTCTCTTCTGTTTCTACTTCTTCTCCTTCTCTTACTTCTACTGTTTCTTCTTTTTCTCCTTTTCCTCGTCTTCTTATTCCTCCTCCTGTTTCTTTCTTTTTCTCCTTCTACTCTTTCTCCTTTTTCTCATTCTCCTCCTTCTCCTCCTCTTAATTCTCCTATTGTTTCTCCTCTTTCTCCTCTTATTACACCTACTGCTTCTCCTTTTCTTCATCCTCCTATTACTTCTCCTCCTGCTCCTCCTTCTGCTTCTCCTTCTGTTCCTTCTCTTCTTCTTCTTTTTTCTTCTTTTAAGTTCTTTATTATCTTATTTCTTTGCTTTTTATCAGTTTATTTCTTTGTCTTCTTTTTTTTCTTGATCATTATCTTGTATTTTATGTTTATTTATCCTTCCTTTCTTCTTCTTCTCCTTCCTTTGCTTCGTCTTCTTCTTTTCCCTTCCTTTATTCCTTATTAACTTCTTACTGCTCTTCTTCCTCCTTCCCTCCTTCTCTTTCTTCTTCCTTTAGTTTCGTCTTCTTCCTTATCCTTTATTCTCAGTTAGCTTCTTCCTACTCTTCCTTCTTCTTGTTCCTTCCTCCTCTTCTTCCTTATCATCCTTTATTCCCCGTTAACTTCTTCTTACTCTTCCTCCTTCTTCTTCCCCCCTCCTCTTTCTTCTCCTCCTTCTTTAACTTCGTCCTCTTCCTTATCATCCTTTATTCCCCCGTTAACTTCTTCTTACTCTTCCTCTCTCCTACTCCTCCTCCTCCTCCTCCTCCTCCTCCTCCTCCTCCAGGAATAATTACAGGAAGCCACCTCCTCGGACCCGCTCACTTACTGCCAAAGTTCACGTTGGTGCACATTATTGATGGCGTTTTTGGCACCGCGTGGGAGTAATTGTCGCCCCGTCGCCGTTACTTCCACGCCTCCATTATTGCCTTTATTATTCTACCTAAGTAAAAGTATAGTAGTAGTAATGGTGGTGGTGGTAGTAGTGGTGGTGGTGGTGGTGGTGGTGGTGGTAGTAGTTTTTTTCTTTTTTTATCTATTTCTACTTTTTTTTCCGTTTTGTAGTGTGTATATGTATGTCTTACTCATCAGCAAGTCACATCATCACCATTCTTCCGTTATTTTTCATCACCATCAGCATCACCACATCCCACCACCACCAAGACACCACACACCAGGCCTTTCATAAACCACCATTGACTTCTGTACACACACACACACACACACACACACACACACACACACACACACACACACACACAGTACACTACATCACCATCCTGCATGCCTTCTATCCCCTTATCCCTACCTCTCCCATCCCAGCCTCTCCCGGCCTCACCCATCCCTGCCTCCTCTCCCAGCCTCTCCCAGCATCCCGGCGGCTCTTTCCTTTGTGACCGTAAAACTCCGTGATTCATCTTAAAACTAATCCCCAGCATGGACTAATGGGTTTATAATCACGACCTGGGGTGTTGCTGGGGGAGAAGGGGAGGAGGAGGAGGAGGAGGAGGAGGAGGAGGAGGAGGAGGAGGAGGAGGAGGAGGAGGAGGAGGAGGGATAGGGTCAAATAAGAACACGTCAGGGGAGGAACAAAATGTGGTTCTCAATTTTTTTTTCTTAAGACATCTCGGAGTGGTAAAAAGTTTGTGTTTGTATATAAATATGTAGATGTTTGAGCTGTCTCTCTCTCTCTCTCTCTCTCTCTCTCTCTCTCTCTCTCTCTCTCTCTCTCTCTCTCTCTCTCTCTCTCTCTAAGCTGTGTTGTATTCTATTACTTTTATTTTCCTCAGTTTTTTTTCTCTCTTCTCTCTCTCTCGCTCTCCCAAATCCACAATTCTTGGCTCGGTCCTCTCTGGCTTTCATTATTCTTGGTCAACTGGAAGAGATTCACCGCGCCGCCTGCAGGATCCGAACTTACTCTTACACTTCGGAAACTCTATATTGGATCAATCACGTGGGATTCGGGATATAATCTGACGAGGCGCGACCCGGAGGCGAGGTCACACTAAAGTCACTGATGCTCGTCCACACACCTTAACTTGAAGCAGGTCAAGAAATTGTAGAAAAAGACTCATATACAAAATAACAAGGGAAATCAAAACTAAACCCAATGAAAACGCAAAAAAGGGGGTCAGTGTTAGTTTGAGTACCATTTTACATGTTTCTTGTTATGGAGGTAAAAATAATTGACGATAACTTGAAGACAACTGGGAGCGGAAGACAAGACAAGACAGGGCAAAGCAAGCAGGGCGAAGCGAAGCAAGAGAAAGCAAGACAGGAGAACAGCAACACCAGCAGGAGGAGAAGGAGGACGAGGAGGAAGCAGCAGCGGGGAAGCGGCATCTGCAACAGCTGAGAATGGCATCTGTTGGAACCATTGAACCGACATATATAATTAATTCCGGGAGGCGGCGCAACACGGCTGAGCGACTTACTGAGGCAGAAACAGACGCCGCCACCCCCGCCAGCCTCCTTAGGGCAACAATGGAGGACCAAGAGGAAAGAGGAGGAGGTGAAGGACGAGGCGAGGATGGCGGACGGGGTGATGCACAAGATGTATACAGAGATGGAGGACGAAGAGATGAAATAATAAGGTAATGAAGAAAGAAGAGCAGGAATATATAGAAGAAAA
Organism: Portunus trituberculatus; assembly: GCF_017591435.1. Taxonomy (NCBI): domain Eukaryota; kingdom Metazoa; phylum Arthropoda; class Malacostraca; order Decapoda; family Portunidae; genus Portunus; species Portunus trituberculatus. The sequence continues at coordinate 18,980,731 of NC_059275.1, forward strand.
ACAAAAGCTCTGAAGTAATTAAATAAATATAATTCATTTTTACTGTAATTTTAAAAGATGGGAAGGAAAGCGACGGCAAACAAATATAAGATCAAAGACACGAGGAGATAAAGGTGATAATGCAACAAGACACCACAACAAAGGGCACAACCAAAGCACAAACTAGCCAACTGTCACACGCACCTCCAAAGACGAAGAGCAAGAAAATAGGCATTAGATAAACATGAGAAAGGGAACGACAGTGGAAAAGAACACTAAAAGAGGCCACACAATTAACAAGGAACGATATCTAACTCTCATACACTTTTAAACCCAAACTTTTGAAGGAGACACGAGCAGAATGAGAAAGAGAAGGGCAACACCACGTCAATAAAAAAAAGCAAACAATAAATAAACATGAGAGACCTTGCATCAATCCATCCAGTGACGAGGGAGGAGGAGGAGGAGGAGGAGGAGGAGGAGGAGAGAAGAGAGGAGGGTTGGAGCGGCGAAGGAGGAATGAGAGACGACAACAGGAACAAACGGAGGAGGAAGAGGAGGAAGAGAAGGAGGATGAGGAGGAGAAGGAAGAGGAGAGTGGTGCTTCTCGGGTAGAGACGGGAGGTGGTGCCGGGGGAGGCGGAGTGCGGGACGAGGGCGAGGGCGAGGGCGAGGCACGGCTGCTGGGTTCATTAGCGTGGTATTGTTCCAGCACCGGCCCATGGTACGCTCAGCCTTGCATAGCTTTCGTATTTTAATTAGCTTGCCCCTACAGGCTGAAAGGCGCGCACAGGCCACCTCCAGCCAGCGTCGGTAAGGTCTAAGCCGTCCTCCAGCCCGCCGCATGTGTCAGCTTAGCGTGGAGGAGCACGGGTGGGTGCGGGCGGGCGGAGGAGCTCTTTCAGCCTTGCACTGGTCAGTTTGCGGTGTTGCAAAGTCGACGGCTTGCATAAGAATGTCAGGCGAGACGGACGAGGAATGCCAAGACGTGTAGCTTATATTTACACCTGCTCCGCCTCGTGCCTGGGTCAGCTTACCTTTAAACCAAGACGCAGTGGGACGCGAGGCGGAATGCTGCGACGTGGCGAGGCAGCCCAGGACACGCGTGCCGCCACACTCCCGCACGTTCACGTCAGGCGGCTCCAGGGGACGCGCAGCCAGGCACGCCGGGGCGGAATGGAATTATATCACACCTGAGTTTTATCCAGTCTCGCCCTCTGCTCCTCCTCGGGAGGGAGCCTCTCTCATGACCACACCGGGATTTCATTTGATTATGCTCACGGCGTCGCCACCACCTGAGCCTCGCCCAGACACGCCGCGGGGACGCCGCCGCCACGGAGCCTTACTGAGGGCAACGCCCATCCTGGCGGTGCCCGGGAAGGCTTTGTATCAAGCACAAAAATCCTAAACATTAGTCTTGACCCCAAAAATCGCCATAGAATTTGGTAACCTTCGATCTAAACTCGATTCTTGTTTATAAATCAAGTATCCTGAAAGGCCACCTCGATTCATAAATGAGCAAT
>NC_059275.1:18992232-19004732 GCF_017591435.1 Portunus trituberculatus
TGTGAGAGTCAAGTGTGAGTGTCTGGGGTCCGTCTGTCCTCTCCCTGGCCGGCAGTCGGGGAGGAGAGCGAGAGCGGCTTCGGGTGTGAGTTATGAAACACTTAGGAGGTGTTAGTGTAGGGGTGAGGTCCATTAGTGTCTGGCGGGGCATGGAGCGGCGGGAGGGAGGCTGCAGGAATGAAGCGCCGAGGTAAAAGCAAGCCAAACCAACGCCACTGTCCCTCCCACGGCGATCACAGAGAGAGAGAGAGAGAGAGAGAGGATAATATTTTTAACGTAATCCTGGCTTGAGAAAGAGAAAGGCAGCCAACCATCCAACCGTACAGACAGACAGACAGATAGAAATGAAGACCCACAGACAGACAGACAGACAGGTAAACAAACAGACAGACAGGAAAGAATACAGATAGATAGACAGACAGAAAGACGGACAGACAGACAGAGAGGCAGACAGACAGACAGAAAAACAGGTAGACAAACAAATAGACAGACAGACGTACATGCACACATACAGACAGACAGAAACCCAGCCTCTAAACACCCACCATTAACTAATAAACACCTTTTTTCTCTATACACAAGTGAACACACACAAAAAAATCAACTTTCCTATCACCTGGATCCTTTCATCATCAAGAGAGAGAGAGATAGATGGTGATTTGATAGAGGCAGTGATGGTGCTGGTGGCAGTGGTGCTGGTGGCGGCTAGAGCAGTGAGAGCAAAGGGAGGTACTAGTGGTTGGGCGGCGTAGGGAGGCACAGTAGTAAATATTAGCAATTCCACGCAATGACACAAATGCCTGCGTAAGCTCAGCCAATCTACGAGACACTTATCAGGAGGTACTGGCGGGGCCCCGTTACCTGCGCGGGATATTAGAGATGAAAATTATCCTTCTTGTAGCAGAGAGAGAGAGAGAGAGAGAGAGAGAGAGAGAGAGAGAGAGAGAGAGAGAGAGAGAGAGAGAGAGAGAGAGAGAGAGAGAGAGAGAGAGAGAGAGAGATGGAACGGATATATAAGAAACGATATATATAAGGACATATATATATATATATATATATATATATATATATATATATATATATATATATATATATATATATATATATATATATATATATATATATATATATATATATCAAAAAGCATATAGACAGACAGACACAAGAAGACATTAAATAAAGCATAAAAGAGGAGGAGGAGGAGGAGGAGGAAGACGAGGAGGAGGAGGAGGAGGAGGAGGAGGAGGAGGAGGAGAGAGGAGGTGAAGGAGTGACGGAGTGAGTTTAGCTAAGTCAAAATTAATTTCACTAACATCAAGACACCATAAAAAGCCTGAGTTTCGTCCGTCCCCCGAGGATGAGCCAGCTGTGTGTGTGTGTGTGTGTGTGTGTGTGTGTGTGTGTGTGTGTGTGTGTGTGTGTGTGTGTGTGTGTGTGTGTGTGTGTGTGTGTGTGTGTGTGTGTGTGTGTGTGTGTGTGTGTGTGTGTGTGTGTGTGTGTGTGTGTTCGTACAAAATACACATGCACTTAGGCGATTCTTATTAGCGTCACCTTCATTTTGTTTATGCGCAGACAAGGTTGTATATACTTTTTTTTCTCTCTCTTACTTGTCCCTCTGTCTGTTTGTCTGCTTGTTTCTATTCCTGTTTGTTTGTCTGTTCGTCTGTATAACAAGCATGTACACAGTCACCCCCCCCCAACGGCTGGTCTCTTCCTCTTCCTCTTCTTCCTTTTTCTCCAGCGATAACTTGTTCCTTTATTCATGGCCATTATTTACATTTATTCATCGAGAAAGGCTTCCTGCGTCCGGCCATTCATGCGTCCTCTGAATAAAGTACTCATGGCGTGCCCCGCAGCTGTTCCTTTGTAAATGATCCACACAAATGCATCTCTTTTTTACTTTGTTATTCGTTGTAAGCAAGTATTTATGTTCGGCTTCTTATATCTTACATTTTTTATTTTATTTTACACATTAAGACTGTTAAATACATTTCCTGTTATTTTTTTATCTTTTTATTTTATTTATTTTTGTTCAGGGGGAATATATTACATAATGAAGGAAACTGTTATCACAAGACATCGTTTTCTTCACATTATAACTCAAGTATCTAATTTCCCGACAACCTCCAATACTGATCAGGGAAGAGAGAGAGAGAGAGAGAGAGAGAGAGAGAGAGAGAGAGAGAGAGAGAGAGAGAGAGAGAGAGAGAGAGAGAGAGAGAGACAAGACAGACTGGCGGACTCACTCACTCGAGGCACTGACAAGTAACACCATATTTTGCACATCCACTAAGCACCCCACCATTATCACCACCACATCAGAGAGACACACAGAACAATAATGGAAAAAGAAATTCTCACTCCACCCTCTCAAACACACCACAAGTCTCCCACACCACTCCACACCACACTACACCAACACAATGACAATTCCACACCACACTACACCACCTTCCTTCCTTTCCTTGCTTCCTTCCTTCCTTCCTTGCACCGTCCACCAGCCAGCCAGCCAGCCAGCCACACACCGCAGGAACCCCGCCATAGCGAAGAGGGTTGGCTAAACGAGGTGCTGCGTACGCCTTGTTGCAGATGATAATAACCCCAATTATAATAACACCGCCGTGGCCGTGACAGTAATCACTATTGATGGCAAGCCCTGCGCGGCGGCGATGGAGGGTGACCAAGCTATTTTGTAACGTTGTCAGTGACGGCCGCTGGTGGGACTGTCTGTCTGTCTGTCTGTCTGTCTGTCTGCCTGTCTGCCTGCCTGGATGACCGTTTCTTGTGGCGCTCAGTGTGGTGGCTAGGATGAGAAAAAGAGAAGGGTGTGGTGATGTGGTGGTGTGGTGATGAAGGACAAGGAAGGCTCAGAAGACTAATGGATAGGAGAGATTTGACTTAAAAGACTAACAAAGAAGAGGAGCAGTAGAAGGAATAGAAAGGACACAGAAAGGATTAGAAGCGAAAGAGAAACAGTAAGAGGAACAGGAAAAGGAAGAGGATAACTTTACAGAAGATTAAGACGAAGGGAACTGAACACGATATGACAGCTAAGAACAAGGACGAAGAGGAACAATAACAACGACAAAAGGAACAGGAGGGAAACAAGAAAGACAGAAGCGCGAAAGGAAATAAAAAAAAAAAAGAGGTGCAAAATATTAAAGAAGCACACGCAACGATGTAAAGATGGGGGATGGAAGCAAGACAGGATAAGAACGTGTGTATAACGAGGGACTGATTACTTACTACCACTGAAAACAGGAAGTGAACGAGAAGGAAATGAATAAATAACAGCGAAGATTAAGTGTCAGGATAAATTACGGAACCAGAGAGAGAGAGAGAGAGAGAGAGAGAGAGAGAGAGAGAGAGAGAGAGAGAGAGAGAGAGAGAGAGAGAGAGAGAGAGAAAGAGAGGAGCTGGATTGAGGAAAAGGAAGAGGACGATCATGACGAAAGTAGGAGGAAGAGAGAGAACATAAAACACACACGAACGAACGCACTCACACATATATGAATACCAATACTTGAAAGAGAGAGAGAGAGAGAGAGAGAGAGAGAGAGAGAGAGAGAGAGAGAGAGAGAGAGAGAGCCAGCCACAGAACAAAAAAAAATGGATCGCTAACATTTTCTCCTCCTCGGGTTATTTATTTTTACACTTGCTCGTCACGTCTGCGGGAAAATTGAAGGAAAGTAACACGGGATTGGCAGCGCAACGCATCTGTTTGCCGCCACTTCCGTCCCTTCACTTCCTAGACCCCCTCAGTGCTTAGAGGGAGGGAGAGAAGGAGAGACAGACAATCAGACAGAAAGAAATATATAGACAGATGCAGAGAGAGAGAGAGAGAGAGAGAGAGAGAGAGAGAGAGAGAGAGAGAGAGAGAGAGAGAGAGAGAGAGAGAGAGAGAGAGAGAGAGAGAGAGAGAGAGAGAGAGAGAGAGAGAGAGAGAGAGAGAGAGAGAGAGAGAGAGAGAGAGAGACAGACAGACAGACAGACAGACAGACAGACAGACAGACAGACAGACAGACACACACACACACACACACACACACACACACACACACACACACACACACACGAAGACATAAAATGACAGACGGATAGAGAGGAGATGGAAAAAGAAGACATATAGATTGAGAGACAGAAAGACAAACAGACAGAAAGACAAATAGTCAATCAGATAGACACAGATAGACAGAGACAAACAAAGATGAAAGCAGAGTGACGTAACAAACACACAGACAGACAGACATGCAGGCATATAGACAGACAGACAGCTGGACATACGTAGAGTGAGATGAACGAGACACACACACACACACACACACACACACACACACACACACACACACAGAGGGATAGGAAAATAAAATGATGAAATATAAGTTCTATGAGATGATAATAAAAACAATAGCAAGTCCCCAGTGTGGCGAAGCACACCGGAGTCGTGCACCTGCAGGCGGCTACCATCCGTCACCTGCACGGTAGGGGATCACCACCTGCTCACACACACACACACACACACACACACACACACACACACACACACACACACACACACACACACACACACACCTGTACTCTTTGATAAGCCTAACCACGTGTCTTCACCAGGTGGGAAATTAAGTGCCAATTAAGCATCTACCTGAGGGACACTTCACCTTCACCTTGCCGCCCTTGAAGAGTGTGTCCACCTCCTTACCTTCCCCCACCCCTCACCGCGCGCTGAGGTGGCGGCGATAACTCACTACGCTATGCATCTCACGGGACGCCCAGGTATTATCATAAACACACCTGCCGTGCCCTTCCCTTGCCATTGTTCGAAAGAGAGAGAGAGAGAGAGAGAGAGAGAGAGAGAGAGAGAGAGAGAGAGAGAGAGAGAGAGAGAGAGAGAGAGAAAAATGTATTAGATAGTGAATGCATTTTTGTGGACAATGAAATATCTGTCTCACTATCTGTCTAGTTTTTTTTTTTTTTTGTGTGTGTGTGTGTGTGTAGTACAGTGGTGATGCGTTAATGAGAGGGGCGCGGTGTTGTAAGAGACAGCGGGGATGAAGCGAGGAGTGAGAGGAAAGAGGCAACAGGTGTGGTCACGGAAGGGATGAAAATGAACACAAAGAGAAAATAAAGCAGATATTGGAAAGGTGAATAAAAGAAGAGAAAAAAATGGGAATCAAGACACGCCCATTAAAGCTTAAGTTTAGATTAAGAAATAAGAAGATAAAAGAAGAAGAAAAGAAGATAAAAATAAGTAATATTCTTTCTTCTCACGTATTTTCTTGGATTTTCTCTTCATTGCTCTCCCTCTCCTTCCTCCTTCTCTCTGCTCCTCTCCCCAGCCCCTCTTCTTCCTTCCCACGCCCGCCACACCTCTCTCATTAACCTTGTCCTGCCTCCCTCGGGGTGTCACCGCCTTGATGAGCGAGCGGCCCCTGCCCACCCTCGTACACACACACACACACACACACACACACACACACACACACACACACACACACACACACACACAGTGAATGAAGACAATGAAGGAAAAAAACGAATGAAAATGAATAAGGAAACATGGTCATATAATAAGCAATCCATATATAATAATTAGATGCAGATGGATGGGACTAAGATAAACAAACACACACACACACACACCAACTCAACTACATCGAACTGCACCACACGCACCTGGAAAAAGAATAAGAATAAATGAACTCTACAGAGCCAAGCGAGGGAGGAAATGGAAGGCAACGAAGGAATCAGTAGCTGCCACTAAGATCACGCTCGGCGCACAGAATAGACGCGTCGTGACAGATTCACCTGTTGATAGAAAAAAAAAGTCCGGCTGCCTACCCACCTGTGTAATCTCGCTACTCGCAAGCTTGCATTATGACAGTCCCACCTTTCATTAAGATAGCGGGAAACGTATTGCATGTGGGGAAGATACAATAGAAGTGGCGCCTCTCTCTCTCACAATGGAGGCGAGGTGGAGCATGTGTTGTATTTATCTCTCTCTCTCTCTCTCTCTCTCTCTCTCTCTCTCTCTCTTGGAAAAACAATAATGAATATCAAAGAGGAATTAAAGAGAACAAATAAAAATTCTGCCATATGAAAAATGAAAATACAAAACGCATAAACAAAGACGCGTTGAAAATATGAACTCAGAGAGAGAGAGAGAGAGAGAGAGAGAGAGAGAAAGAGAGAGAGAGAATGTCCTCACCTGCGCAACACAAGTGGTATACACAGCAGGAGAGGAAGAGGAGGAGGAGGAGGAGGGGTAGCAGGTGTTCTTTACTGTACCACCACCATCACTCTCCCTTTCTCCCTCCCTTTCCACCCATTTCTCTCTCTCTCTCTCTCTCTCTCTCTCTCTCTCTCTTTGTACCTTTTTTTACCACTCAATTTTTTACACCTCAAATTCTTTCTCCCGTCCTTCAATTTATTAAGCATTTCTCTACTACTTCTTCCCTTCCTTTCCTTCTTTTTCCTTCCCTTTCCTTCCTTGCCCTATTGTTATCATTATCACGCGTCACCATAATTACTGCCATTATTATCAGCAGCGGCCTTTTTTGTACAGTTGTATAGTTTCCTGCCTCGTGTTGTCCTCCTCTCCTCTCTTTTAAGTTGGCCATTCCATCAACAATAAAGCACAAATATGAAATCGGCAGTCAAGATTTAAGAATGTCATTTCCTCTTTCGTTCTCTGAGCTAACAAACACGTGTTCGGCGCGCCTTGTATCAGGTTTCTCTAATAGTACCGGTTATTGAGGGTTTTTTTAAGCATTTATTTCCTTTTTTTCTTATATGTCAGGTAAAGAGCGCTAACTGACACCTGTATGGGTTATTAATAGCAGTGTAATTTGTGCTACATGATGTATATTGCCTCTGATCACTGGTACTTGTTTGGTATTGGTAGTTTTTGTCTGTGGTTTGTATGTGTGGGGGTAGAAAAATTGTGATATGATTTGTGGGGTAGATAAAGTTGTGATATAGCAGTAGATTTTGTAGCAGATAGTAGTAGTAGATAGCAGTAGTGTTGGTAGTAGCAGTAGCAGTAGTAGCAGTAGTAGTAGTAGTAGTAGTAGTAGTGGTAGTAGTAGTGGTGGTAGTAGTAGTAGTAGTAGTGGTGGTAGCGGTGGTGGTGGTGGTGACAATAGTATTTTTGGTGGTAGTAGTAATAGTAGGTCATTTATTATTATTATCTTTATTTTTTTTCCGTTCGTTTTCTTCCAGCGCAGTACTTCCCACATGTGTTTCAGTATACCCTCAGCTTCCATCAATCACCACCAACACTCCCTCATTAGCTACACCACCGCCATCACCGCCGCGGGAACAACTCACTCCACGAACACCACCACCACCACCACCTACACACCCTTAATCCCCTCCTACACTATACCAATTCTGTCGTTCTCCTCCTCCTCCTCCTCCTCCTCCTCCTCCTCCTCTTCCACCACTACCACCACCACCATCACTTCACTCTTAACTAACCAGCTTCTCCAGAACATCACTTCTTGTAACTTTTACGGTTCTCTTATCAGGAGGAAGATAACAGGAACATCCCATCACCCTGACACATACACACACACACACACACACACACACACACACACACACACACACACACACACACACACACACACACACACACACACACACACACAGCAACGGCACTGCAAATTAAACAACAAACGGTACAGAGAAATGTTCCAGATAACACGTTTGCAACTAAAAATGATTTATTAAGTCAAGAAATGTAAATAGAGAACAAAAATCTAACATAGAAATAACACTACATAAATGTGATGGCCTTGAGACACACACAGAGGGAGAAAGAAAGGGGGAGAGAGAGAGAGAGAGAGAGAGAGAGAGAGAGAGAGAGAGAGAGAGAGAGAGAGAGAGAGAGAGAGAGAGAGAGAGAGAGAGAGAGAGAGAGAGAGAGAGAGAGAGAGAGAGAGAGAGAGAGAGAGAGAGAGACAGAGAAAGAAATACACGAGGGTGAAAAATAAAAGGAAAGGAACGAAATCAAGAAAAAACAGTAACAAAATATGAAAGAAAATTGCCGGACTTATAAACGGAGGGGGGAATAAATCTTTTGAAATTGCCGCGGAGTATTAAAAGACAGCGATATTATAGCCAAGCCAGGCAAAGCAAGGAAATGAAAGGAAAAAAAGAAATAGAAAGAAAACCCTCACGTCACAAATTACCTGCGCCATTAAGGAGAAAGATGAAAGAGAAAGGATTATTCACTAGTACATTATGAAGCTTTTATTTTTATTTATCTGTACATTTCTTAAGGTGAGAGAGAGAGAGAGAGAGAGAGAGAGAGAGACAGATCCAGGTGAGCGAGCGTGCAACATTCTCATTTCTCATTCAGGTAAACTTCTTTTTTTAATCAAGTATGTACAGTGACACCTCTCTCTCTCTCTCTCTCTCTCTCTCTCTCTCTCTCTCTCTCTCTCTCTCTCTCTCTAGACGACTCCCAGGTTAATCTATCGGTATTTAAAGAGTGAGTGTGTTCATGTGGGCCGTGAGGTGTACCTGTAATTAAGACTCACATGATACCTGTGTTGGTGAGTACGAAGGTGTGGGATACTTGTCATTACTTCTCTCACTCTCACTCTCCCTCCCACTCTCCCTCTCTCTCTCTCTCTCTCTCTCTCTCTCTCTCTCTCTCTCTCTCTCTCTCTCTCTCGTAATACAACTCTAATATTTTATCATCTTATCATAATTTTTCATAAACCATTTGCTCTTAATATCTTAATAGTAAAAGTTTTTTTTCTCTCTCTCTCTCTCTCTCTCTCTCTCTCTCTCTCTCTCTCTCTCTCTCTCTCTCTCTCTCTCTCTCGTAATACAACTCTAATATCTTATCATAATTTTTCATAAACCATTTGCTCCTAATATCTTAATAGAACAAGTATTTTTTTTTTCTCTCTCTCTCTCTCTTTTACCTCGATTTATCCGCGTCATTATACTCCGAGCAAATGGAACGGATTTGTGTCTCTCAAACAATGTAATAATCAACGGTTTGAGTTTTATGTTCCTATTTTATCATGTTTATCTATTACACATTTATTATCGTTACTGTTTTTTTTTCACTTTTTGCTTCTGTCTCCCACATTTATCTCATCATTCCCTTATTTTTTTTTTTTTTTTCATTTCGTTCTCTCTCCCACGTTTATCTCATCCTTGCCTTTCTTTATTTGGGTTTATTTTTTTGTAATATTATTTCATCATAATATTCAACAATACTTAGCATGTTTTGTTTTACTGTTTCCATTTGTCTAACTGTTAATATAAGAGAGATATTTATTTTTACTATGCTCTTATAGTTGCTCTAGTTTCTTTCACATATTCATAAATCCGTCTTTATATCTATCAAGGAGAGCTTATTTACAGTATTCTTAAAATTATTCCTTTACTTTTTATACAACTTTTCTCATTTCTTTGTCGTCTTTCTCGCGTTTTTTTCCTTCCACTTTCTCCCAAACACGCAACTGAGATGAACAAGAGAAGGAGGTGGAGGAGGAGGAGGAGGAGGAGGAGGAGGAATGGGTAGGGTAGGTAGGTATGGCGGCAGGAGGAAGGGAGGCAGGGAGTGAGGGAGGTAAGAGGCAGGGAGGTAAGGAGGCATGGATGCAGGAGGGACAGGGGGGCGGGGATCCCTTCGCCTGACCCCGCCGTTCCCCGCCAATTTGTAGATGGTAAGATTATGTCGCTTGTGATATGTTAATGATCCAGGTATTTCCCTCCTCTCTTTTGATCTCTCCAAGGAAGACGGTGATGATAATGGTTCTCAGTGACAGTCTGACGAATATTGAGAGGAGAGGGAGCACGTTTGACCGACCTCCTTCCTCTCCTCTTCCTCACCTTTCTCCTCACCACCAGTTTTTTTCTTTTTTTTCTCGTTTCTTTTTGCTTTTTTTTGCTTTTCCTTTCTGCGTGCTTGTGTGTGTGTGTGTGTGTGTGTGTGTGTGTGTGTGTGTGTGTGTGTGTGTGTGTGTGTGTGTGTGTGTGTGTGTGTGTGTGTGTGTGTGTGTTTCTCAGCTGTTATGCTTTGTGTTTCTCTCTCTCTCTCTCTCTCTCTCTCTCTCTCTCTCTCTCTCTCTCTCTCTCTCTCTCTCTCTAACACACTTTACCCTTTTACCGTTCCTTCCACCACCACCACCACCACCACCACCAACACCAACACCACCACCACCACCACCACCTCATTAGCCACCTTGTCAACTCGTCTTCAGAAGCAAGCAAGGTCCAGTGCAGGTGTAAAACATCATCTTTTATCCTTCACATCTCCACACCACAACCAGAGCCGCGTCCCGCCACACCTGTCCACCCACCACACCTGGCCGCCACAGGTAAGCGCCCTTCCAGAGTATGGCAATTAATGACTTCCACTACCACTGTGTTCTGAGTTGATAAAAAGGAGGTGCGATAAAAAGGAGAGCAAGAAGAAGAAGAAGAACAGGAGGAGCCAGTTAAGAGAAAAATGCAGCGAAGTACAGACAATAAGAGAGACAGACAGACTACTATGAATATTTAAGAGCAAGACAAGCGGGTGATAATTAAGGACGCTCTCTCTCTCTCTCTCTCTCTCTCTCTCTCTCTCTCTCTCTCTCTCTCTGGCTTTTTTCTTCCCCTGACACGTCTCGTTGACAGGTGAGAACTGCCATCAAGATGTTTACACTCAGGTATGATGCGTCTCTGATTGAGTCCCTCTTTCTCTCCCTCTCCCTCCCCCTTCCTTTTACCTCCTTTTCCTCCATCACTCACTGCACCATTAGAGAGAGAGAGAGAGAGAGAGAGAGAGAGAGAGAGAGAGAGAGAGAGAGAGAGAGAGAGAGAGAGAGAGAGAGAGAGAGAGAGAGAGAGAGAGCAAAGCATCAGAGTGTATCACCGTGATTCCCTGTGACGTTAACATGGCACCAGGAAATTTTAAAGCGCTAATGTGACGTGTTTTCTCGACGTCCGACTAATTCCCAGGAGTTTATAAATTGTCTTGGCTGGACTTAACAAAACTGTGATAACATTTAATTATTGCTGGCAAGTGTCGCTGCTGCTGCATCCGCTTACCGCCCGCTACATGTTCATGTGTTAGGAGCGAGGGGTTACGAAGACCAGCACCACCACTACCACTACCACCACCATCATTACCTCCTCCTCCGTTCCTCCATGCGTGTGTTTTCAGTGGAGACTAATGATGCTTGTAAGAATTCTTGTATTTCCTTGTTCTTGTATTTTTTTTCTTATGTTGATAACTGGAGTGATCATTGCGGTATTACAATAACTATTACTACTGCTATTAGTGGTACTTGTGCTGTTTCCGCTGTTGATACTGATACTGATAATAATGATAATAATAATAATAACAATAATAACAATAATAATAATAATAATAATAATAATAATAATAATGTATCCTTTTCTGCGGTGATAAATTATGTAAAAAATGTGAGGCTGCCAATCCTGGTGTTTGTCGTTTTATCATTTTCCCAAATTATTCCACACTAATAGAAGCATTCTCTCTCTCTCTCTCTCTCTCTCTCTCTCTCTCTCTCTCTCTCTCTCTCTCTCTCTCTCTCTCTCTCTCTCTCTCTCTCTCTCTCTCTCTCTCTCTCTCTCTCACGGAGTCAACTTTTGGCCTCCGTTTTCTTCTCCCTAAACTCCTCCCCTTCTCTTCTAATTACCTTCTCCCTCTACCACCATTATCACTCGGTTTCCTTCCCCTTCCTCTATGTTGCCATTATTCTCCTCTTCTCCGTTCTCCTCCTCTCCCTCCTCCTATTCCTCCTCCTGCTCCTGCTCCTCCTCCTCCTTCTCCTCGTCCTTCTCTCTTCCCTTCCTGCCTCATAAGCGAGAGTGGCGCCCATATTTTAGATCCTGTCAATTACTGAGATTGCTCGCCGGCGGACCTAAACCCGCTTTATTGCATCTTTCTCCGCCTCCTGCCGGGGCGCAGCGCGAGGGTTCCCGGTATTTCGGTCACCTCCTCGCCGGGCGTCTGACGGAGCACCTCGTCGCTCGGGGATAAATCTGCTGGGCTCAGTTAAGCACAATTAGGGAAAAATGCGAAGACCGTGTCCCGGAGACCTGCAGGAGGAGAAGGAGGAGGAAAGGATAGGGGAGCACGAGGCGGTGCAGGAGGGGGAAGTGATGGAGGAGGAGGAAGGAGGGGAAGGAAGGAAGAAGGTTGCCTGGCTCGGCCCCAAACCCAGATTTCATTTTCCAGGTCCTGCGATGATCCCAACGCGACTCCTCGGGGACTAATTTTATAGCCGGCCATTGATTGTGATGGTGAGGCCGTTATGGTCCTGCTGACCCCCCGCCCTGCTGACTCCCTACTCTGCTGACTGCGTGGTCTTTACTGCCACATCCTGCTGAACAAGAAGCCTGCTGACACTATCCAAAAGAGTTCACTATCTGCTGGTTTTCACCGTTTTGGTGAGCGAACCGCCTGCTGAGCCCGCCCTACTGAATGACCTGCCTGCCTGATAACTTCGCCTTGCTGAATGAAA
>NC_059275.1:19009732-19019732 GCF_017591435.1 Portunus trituberculatus
GAGAGAGAGAGAGAGAGAGAGAGAGAATCCACCATCATAACCACTACTGACAACACATCTACACCACAGCAATCACCACTTCCACCTTCTCAACACCACAATTATCTAGCAACCACACCACCATCATCACCATCACCACAAGCACAGTTCCACGCCCCTGTGCGTCGTCACCACCACCACCACCACCACCACCACGAGCGGCGGGACACAGGGAGCTGAGGGCAAACAGACTGTCTTATCATCACTATCAGCAAATCTCGTCTCCCTCTCTATAATGTCCAATAATTATACAATAATTATACTGAAGGCGTATAATGGAGAGGCGACTTCCAAAACAGACAAGACCACTACTACCCTCCGACCTGCTTCTCATTAAACAATTTCCTTCACCTCGCTGTCTCTCCTCCTCCTCCTCCTCCTCCTCTTCCTTAGCAAGTCAGTATAGTTTCTTTGTACTGAGGAATCACCAGGTAAGAATTAAAAGTTGAACTAAAATGGATTAAAGAAATAACTAGAACTGGACACTTTATATTTGCTGTTACCACCACCACCACCACTTCCACCACCGCCACCATCCCCACTGCTGCCGCCGCCACAGCCACGCAGCTTCTCATGACATAAAAAAAAAAAAAAACTAAAATTACTATTTATGCGTCAAGTTTTGAAAAAAAAAAATATTTTAAGAAATATCGGCGAGAGAGAGAGAGAGAGAGAGAGAGAGAGAGAGAGAGAGAGAGAGAGACGAACAATAGCAAGACAGTTCTAACACACCGAAGTAAAAAAAAATTATAGAAATATAAAATCACTCGTCTGAGGAAACACTGACAGGACAAAAAAGAGGAACAAGGACAGGACGACCATTGCACGACCAGCCTGGAATGCATCGCTGGAAATTCATCTCCTTCCAGACCTTTCTTTCCTAAACCTCTCAGTATACTCAGAGCCTCCCTCCTCCAACCTGAGAGAGAGAGAGAGAGAGAGAGAGAGAGAGAGAGAGAGAGAGAGAGAGAGAGAGAGAGAGAGAGAGAGAGAGAGAGAGAGAGGCGGGGCATAACTGCGCTCCTCCCAGACAGCAGTAGGAAGGGAGGGATGGAGGGAGCAAGGAGAGGAGATGGAAGGGAGGAGGAGGAGGAGGAGGAGGAGGGATGGAGGAAAAACTGGCCCTTCCTCCTAGGTGCGTCTGGCACGAGGTACAGAGTGGAGGTGCGGAGAGATAAGAAGGAACCGTGGAGGAAGGATGAGGTGGAGAGAAAGGACTAAAGGAGGAGCTGGAGGAGGAGGAAGGAGATGGAGGAGAGAGAGAAAGGCAAGGGAAGGGCTGGCAGGGCGATAAGAGGGATGACATATCAACAATAAAAACACATTCTGTCTCATGGATGCATACACAGGGAATCTGTCAAAATGAGAGAGAGAGAGAGAGAGAGAGAGAGAGAGAGAGAGAGAGAGAGAGAGAGAGAGAGAGAGAGAGAGAATCATCATATAAAATTTCAAAATCTTAAATATAAAATTGTCGGTGTGAGTGACAGATGGAGTGTTGGTGTCTGCGCGACAAGGCACATGGGATTACCAAGGTCACGGCGGGAGGCGGAGGGCGGGGGGGTGGAGGGATCCCTCATTCCCTCCCACAATACAAACATTCTTAAACCTTCACCACGGGACCTCCGCCTCCGCCGCCGCCACTGATAAACATGTCTGATACTTACTTTTTCTAACTCTAAGAGGTGAAACCGCAGGACTTGAATTGCTTGAACCATCTGTGGAGGGAAGGGTAGAGGAAGGCATTAGTTGGGGCACGCTGCGCCACGTCTCACCTCACACACCTCAACACTACTTTATATATATTTTCTATTCCTCAACTTTACCACAACACAAAGCCAGGCTGAAAACTTGGCATACAATACTGAATTATGACTTGAATTCTTCACTTATGAAAAATCTGGGTGAAAAGTTTTAAAGTTTAAAATATACAAGTCTGAGTATTTGAATTTCTGAGGAGTGAGATTTAATATTACAAACTTGAGATCATATTGATGATACATTTTTCCCTTACCGCTGTGAGGAAAGAAGGCAGAAATTAAATATCAGAATACCGGACCGACCTCAACATTCCAGCACACCCTGAGGACCCTGAAGACCTTAGGGACCCGGGGGACGCCTCACAGGGCCCGCGGAGCACCCAAGTGGCCGGGGATCGAACCCGTGACCCGCGCGGCGGAGGCACACCCAAACGCTGCCGGCCACACCCCCATGAGTGACGACCCCCGCGCCACACACCACTTTGCAGGCAACCCGGGATACATCAGGCCCCAAATTAGTACTCTGAGGACTTAATCACCCAAAGACGCATGGCTTCCTAAACCCCACGTTGTGTTGAGGTTATCCCAGCAAATTTAGGTGCCTGTGCAGGTCCCGCTCACCCCACGCCTGGCTCGCCCGGCTCGCCCTCGCCTGATTTACACTACACCTGGCCGTCCCAGAGCCCGGGCGCACTCACCGTGGACAGAATCATCCCCTCGAGGCATAATTATATATTCCGCGCACACCAACATCCCTCATGAATCAGCGTCGCCTCTCTCTCTCTCTCTCTCTCTCTCTCTCTCTCTCTCTCTCTCTCTCTCTCTCTCTCTCTCTCTCTCGGCAGCGGCTTCCCTTTAGGAGGAATCTCGGCCTTCCTGCACTGTACACTGGGCTTGTGGTGATCTCCTTGTTAGCAAGGCCTCTGAGGACACCACCTCCCTTCTTCCTTCCCTCCGCAGCAGCACCCCACCCTGACAGCGCTTCAATATCTGAATACCCATCTCCTGCCCGCCGCTGCCCGCCTTCAGACAGACAGAGAGAGAGAGAGAGAGAGAGAGAAGAGAGAGAGAGAGAGAGAGAGAGAGAGAGAGAGAGAGGGAGGGAGAGAGAATGAATAAGACAAAGACAGATAGATAAGAGACAAACAAGCACAAATAAAGCAGGAGAGAGAGAGAGAGAGAGAGAGAGAGAGAGAGAGAGAGAGAGAGAGAGAGAGAGAGAGAGAGAGAGAGAGAGAGAGAGAGAGAGAGAGAGAGAGAGAGAGAGCCCGGCAGTGTCCTGAGGCGTCGCGGTTCATGATGCTTTGGCAACATATTTGCATATTAACAGGCAAGACGCATCCGTTGTAAGCCGCCGCTCCACGACGCCCCAATCAAACAAAATGGCGCACTATAACACCGACCTACACACGCCTCCATCTCCCTCCACTTCCTCTCCACTGCAGACCCGCCACCCGCCCTCCTGCAGCGCCGTCAGGAAGGGTGGACGTGAGGGAAGCGCCGGCGGGGGTGATGCAGTGGTGAGGTAAGGGGGAATCGAGGTGGTGGAGATCAGAGGGTAGTGGTGGTGGAAGTAAAGTCGTGTGGTGGTGTGGAGGTCAAGCTATCACCATTACACTACCACACTGCCACATCATTATCGACATCACTACCACTACGGGGGCGTGTCTGCAGCGGCACCTCCCTCGTGGTGTTGGGAGAAGTGGTGTAGCCAGAGGGCGTGGCGGAGAGCACCTCGAAGGACAAACAGACAGACGGACATGCGCTGTGAGTGACTTAATAGGAGTGTGTCTCGCCTGTGTCCGTAGATTGTCTTCCCCACACTTTGTCTGTACCTGCACCGTCCCAGCCTATCCTTCCTACCCTACCTCGCGTACCTGGCTCTCTGTACTCAGCCTGACCTGCATGTTTTGTAGTCTGCCACCAGCGGCTTGCCATCCACCTTTCACTATGCAATCAATCTTCCCCACCTCGCTGTTCCCCTCTCCTCGCCCCCTCGCCTCCCTAGCTCCCCACCTCACCTGTAGCTCACCTAATAACCAGCCTTAATTCACCTAACTGCACCAACTTAATCTAATAACGCAGCGAGGAAGGAAAAATAAAAAGGTGCGCCGACGATTCCAGAGTCATGTCGCTTCTCGGGGAGGCAAGCGTGACCTAACCTCGTTTTCTTTTTGGGGGGACGGACGCTAGTGGGCGGATGGGGTCAGGGGGCTCTGAGTCGAGTCACGAGTCACCGTCACCATCCCTCCCCGCCTGGCCCTACCTGCTACTAGTCGTTGTGCAGCTTTGGGTCTAAATTACGGTATTAAACCATTAAATAAATCCCCTTTCTAATGCACCTCCAGATCGTCGTCGCCTTATGATAAACCAGACGGGCGTGTTCCTCCTCCCGGTGCGTACGGTGTGAGGGAGCCGCTGGTTGGTGGTGCGTGGCCTGCAAGCGGCGGCAGCACCCAGGCAGGACCCAGGCAGGCAGACACGCACCTCACACCACCCTAACCTCACCATAAAGTCACGCATTAAAGGCAATCATCGCTTCTTCATGGTTTTCCTCTCACCTTTACCTCCCTCCCTCCCTGCCTAGTCTTCATAAACTGCCTCTCTCTCTCTCTCTCTCTCTCTCTCTCTCTCTCTCTCTCTCTCTCTCTCTCTCTCTCTCTCTCTCTCTCTCTCTCATCTCTCCATCCTCTCTCCCTCCAGCCTTCCCTCCCTGTGGCCTTCATAAACTCGGCTGAGCATTAACTAATTACTGCTATCGCTCCACTGTCGCCATGCACGTAACTCACAGCTCCACTCGGCAGCCTTAATACCCGCGTCCAGTAGGTCATCTCGTCAGCGAGGGTGATAATAGCTAAACGGGCGTAACGTGACGACGCGAAGTCAGGCTCACAGGCTTAATTACATAAATATAGTTATGCGTCGCAAACACGTGATGCCCTTCAACTAGCTAGGCTCGCGCGCCCCGGGACTGTGTGTGGCGGCAGCTCCAGCCAGCGGGGTCCTCAGGGTGAGCTGGAATGCTTGCTGATGGTCCAGGTAAAGGGTTAGTTGTCTACCTTATAGTAGCAAAAGTGACTTATTGAACTATACTTATATTAGTGCACTAATAACTATGGGTTACACTTAAGATATAGATATACAAAAATAGGGGAAGGAGTGGATGATGGAGTCTGAGTGAGAGAATACATCAAAACAACAAATAAAAATGTGAAACAAAACTTATTAGAACTGAGATTATTACTGTCATCTTTTTAACAAAGATTTCTTTTACTTGAATAAAAAAAATTGAGATGTGGAAGAAGTAATCTCTCTCCTCTCTTACTTTCTCACTCTTGCTCTTACTTGCCCCGAAGCCACTCACTGTTGGAAGGACGTGACACTCCTTCACGCAACACTCCACACTTCTCTATACAATCCCACTCCTCAATGATAAATACACCAGTTGACCTGACTATTAACCAACATCTCACAGGTCATTCCCAAGGGGCATGACCTTGAACACACCACAGCTCTGACCATCTCCAAAAGATCCCTAGATTAATTTTGTATTTTATTTTCTCTCAGGCACTTTATGACCTTGTTAATGCGCCAATAAGTCAAACAGTTAATCACTTCAGTGTATCATCTCTCTCTCAGCCTCTTAGCAGCACCTCAGCCTCAGAAGTCTAGCTCCTCTCGAGGCTCTGAAGCGCCTCCACCACCTCCCAAACACACGCCAAGACACAAAACAAGAGACAAGCGCTGCAGTTACTTACTAAACTATCAAGCTCTGGGTTTGCCTGATAATAGGGCTTCTCCTGTCTAATCTGCGAAAGCAAAATGCAGAGGCTAAGTAGGCAAAAATGAGATGAAGAGCGCAGAGGGCCGCCCGGGGGTAAACGAAAACAAAATAGTGAAAAAAAGGATTAAAAAAACATCGGTACAGGGCGGCCCCATCTGTCCCCGCCATCTCCAGGGCTCTCGGGAGACGGGACTGGGGAGAAGCAGGAGCAGGAGGAGCAGGAGGAAGATGAGAACAGAGACATATAAAGGAGGAGGCAGAGAAAAGTGAATTCCAGTGATGGTGGATCGAAATTTACAAGAGAGGGAGGAGGAGGAGAAGGAGGAGAAGGAGGAGGAGGAGTCCGTGGATGATGATGGTGATGGTGAGGATGAGGGTGACGCAGGAGGGTGATGTTTGTGATGACTTACCATGCTGTCAACTTCGGGATGTGAGTAGTAGAAGGGCTTCTCATGACGAAGCTGCACAGGGAAGGGAGAGACACAGTAAAATCCACGTACTTTGTAAAAAATAAATTAAAGTGGGGATGTGACCGAAGCGGGGTCCACAAAACTTTTTGGTATAAATATTAGTTTGACTTTTTTTTTCGTCGCAATGGAAGCAAAATAGGGGGAGGAGGAGGAGGAGGAGGAGGAGGAGGAGGAGGAGGAGGTATAAAGGAAACGGTGTAAGGAGATCAGCTGGGAGATGATGCAAGGGAATGGAGGAAGGGAGGAACGGAGGGAGGGAAGGAGGGATGCATGTCAAGCAAACAGGAAAAATAAGGTAGATTAAAGTCATTATAAGGAAGGAAAATAAAGAAGGAAAATAATAGCAAACTGTTAAGAAATAAGGCGTAGATACACTGTAAAGGCAAAGAAAGCCGTACCTATTTATTGTATTAATTGTTGGGGAGATAAATACAGCACCAAGAGGAGACAGGAAAAAGAGGAAGAGAAGGAAAACAGTCCCATTAAATATTTCACCACAAAAAAGGAAAAATAAGACAGAAAAGCAAGACAATATATTAAGATAACATAGACAAATAAAATGAGAGACAAGGAAGAACAACTAGAAGAATTATGACGCGCGAGAGAGAGAGAGAGAGAGAGAGAGAGAGAGAGAGAGAGAGAGAGAGAGAGAGAGAGAGAGAGAGAGAGAGAGAGAGAGAGAGAGAGAGAGAGAGAGAGAGAGAGAGAGAGAGAGAGAGAGAGAGAGATTACCAGCAAGATAAACATAATAAACCAGATTACCAGCAAGATAAGAAAAAAAGAATAAGAAGCAGAAATGAGAGAGAGAGAGAGAGAGAGAGAGAGAGAGAGAGAGAGAGAGAGAGAGAGAGAGAGAGAGAGAGAGAAAATAAATGCCTAAAGTCAGTGTCTGCCTCATTATTTCTGATGATGATTATTGAAAATGTTGGAGGGATTTTTATTAATCTTTATTTATTTACGACACGGATTAGTGAACGTAAATCTAGTCTTGGGAGTGATTAAGGACGGCGGAGTAAAAAAGAAGAGATATAAAGGAGAAGCAGAAGCAGCAGCAGTAGTAGTAGTAGTAGTAGTAGTAGTAGTAGTAGGAGGAGGAGGAGGAGGAGGAGGAGGAGGAGGAGGAGGAGGTGGAGTGGAGGAGGAGTAGGAGGAGGAGGAGAGGGATGAGTGGTGGTGTAGTAGCAGTAGTAGTAGTAGTAGTGGTAGTGGTAGTAGTAGTAGTAGTAGTAGTAGTAGTAGTAGTAGTAGTAGTAGTAGTAGTAGTAGTAGTAGTAGTAGTAGTAGTAGTAGTAGTAGTAGTAGTAGTAGTAGTAGTAGTAGTAGTAGTAGTAGTAGTAGTAGTAGTAGTAGTAGTAGTAGTAGTAGTAGTAGTAGGATAGGTAATGAAGAAACTGCGGGATTAATCTTTATTTTTGTGGCGGCAAATTCACTTTATTTTCCCTCCTGCAAGTGGATAATTAAGCTTTTTTTCTCTGTTTTTTATCCGCTATTAACACACTCAAGCTTATAAATGGCGGCGATTACCAAGCTTAAACTAAATCCCACCGACGGCTTTGAATTCTTGTCCTAGCCACCGATAATTGTCTGATTTTTTTTTCCACCTTCTCTTTATCTCCTCTTCCTTCTTAATTCTAACGTGTGGTGTTCCTTCTGTTGGCGGGACATTTTTGCTGCGATTGAAGACGATACAGGGAACAGTGACATGTGTAAACTTCACTTCAATATTAAGACAAAATTTAGTCCCAGCCAAGGAAGAGGATGTGAGTAATTATCCTTGTTACTTTTATTTGCTTTATCTTTAACGTCCTGTTCGCTTTTATATATCCTCTCTCTCTCTCTCTCTCTCTCTCTCTCTCTCTCTCTCTCTAGTAAAAAGTGAGCAGCCTGGGAGAAAGAACTGTCAGTGGCATGGATGTGATATCACGCTTCGCAGGGCAAGACACTTAAACTCTTGCTACGAGTACAATAAATGGGAAAAAAATGTTATTTCTTCTTCTCCTCCTTCTTGCCTGTCTCGTCCTAGTTCCTCTCTCATCATCTTACTTCAACTTTTATTATTGATTTTGTTATTGATTTACTGTTTTTTTTTCCTCTTCCGCTTCGTAATGGCGCATCTATTCGCTATTCCACGCACTCACACTAACACACACACACACACACACACACACACACACACTAATAAAAAAACACAAGAATCCAACTAATTGATACAAAATACACATGAATACACGCAACAACGCTTCCTTTTTCTCTCACTCCCCCCTTATCCCCATCCCTTCCCACACACACACACACACACACACACACACACACACACACACACGGACGTACACATGCACGCACACCACGAATCCATCATTAGGTCCCAATTCCGCGCCGCGCTAAATATACGTAATAACAATAATTAACGCGCCTGGAACACCACAATCACAATGTTCTCTGGGATTGGGATTGACAAGTGCATCACAATTAATACAAGCCGCAGCAGCCGCCGAGGGGAACGCCAGTCAGACTCAGGACGGAAAGGAAAAGTGACATTTCAGCGCCTGATGGAGGAGATAATCTGATACGTAAATGGATGAGACTGCTAGAAAGAGAGAGAGAGAGAGAGAGAGAGAGTATTGATATTTGAATAGTAAGAAGGAACAGATAAATTGGGGAATGAAAGTCTTCACACACCACACACACACACACACACACACACACACACACACACACACACACACACACACACACACACACACACACACACACACAGATACGCCGCACAGTGAGGGATGGGTGAGGTGGGGCGTGGAGGTTTGAGATGAGGAGATGTGAAGAAACGGAGCACAGAAAAGAATGATGAGAGGGGGGTGGGGAAACAGCCTTAGGAAGTTATCTTACCTGTAAGCAATGAAAGGTTAATACACACACCTACACACATCATATAGATACAAGAATAATAATAATAATAGTAATGATAATAATAGTAATAGTAATTTTAATGATCAAAGTGGCTGGTACTGAATTTAAAACAAGTGACAAATAGATAATAGAATAAAATTAATGTAAGGTGTGAATCTCTATTACATTATTAATTAGGACCTTCAAAACATGCCAAATGGCGCTGCCTTAATATCTCAAAGTGATCACTTGTAAAAATAAACACACAGGAAATAATTCTGCAAGGAGAGATAACACTTAGAAAAAAGATACAAGGGGAGAAAAATGTTAGACGTCTTTACTCCTTTAGCACAGCGGACTGCGGCTGACACTTTACCTGTAATAAATGACAACACACCTGAGCAGCGCGCGCCGACCTAGACACAGCGAGGCGTGGCCCTTCACACCGCCGGTATATATTACACTCACTCCTCGCTCTTTATCTGTCATCTTGAGGGCGTTAAGGCGCGGGGCTGGCCTGCCTCACGCGGCCCACACCACACAACATAACTGTCACAATAAAGATCAAGAGTAATATCTTCTTTTTTTTTCTTTCTTTCCCTCAATGAAAGGAAACGACCTTAAGAAAAAATGTTCTTCTTCAAGGGAGTTTTTCCGAGGCGGTGTTAATCCCACACCACATCAAAGTGTCCGCCACGTGCACCTCTGCGTGTGTGGATTCCCTCCCCACTTTTTGTTTCTGTTTTCTGGAATTTCCTCTAATCATTTGTTCCTCGGAGGGGTTCGTCTTTTTTTTCCAGACTGCAGGGAGCGGCGGTTCACGTGCTGCCCTCACCTGAACAGCAGGAGGGGGTCTGCAACTTGTGACAGACGCCTGCTACTGCTGCTGCTTCTGTTGCTGCTGCTGTTCCTGCCACTGGTGCTCCTGCTGCTGCTGCTCTCTTCAGTGTGCCATTAAAATATCAGAAGCAGCACGTCCAGGTCCCTGTGGCGTCAAGTCCCTTTTTGCGATCTTAAACATAATAATCTCACCCTAAACAACACCGTGGCCGCGCTCCGCCAAT
>NC_059275.1:19024732-19072232 GCF_017591435.1 Portunus trituberculatus
CAATAAAACACAGACAAACAATGCAGAAAAAAAGGAATGATAAAAAAAGAGAAATAAAATTCTCCGCCGCCGCGCCAGGGAGGGTGTACACTTAACAAATTACAGCGGCGGGGGAGGAGCGTGCCATCCCTCAGCGGTGCCTTAGCGGCGAAAACCCCCATCAGGAGGCGTGAGGCAGTCGATCATAGCAGACGCCTCGTGGCCTGTCGCTCCTCCGCCCACGTCACACCGAGAAACAAGTTGAGCTTCGATGTATGCGGAAACGACACTTATTTTCCGAACGAGTTCCAATTTTGCCACCAATTTTCCCAGGACAGGACGGGGTATTGGGCGACCTGTTACCGCGTCTCCGGCCCGTCCACCCTCGCCTCGCCTCCCTCACCTCCCTCGCCCTGCCCGTTTGTCATTGTCCTGCCGTCCCTGCGCACCACCACCACCACCGCCGCCACGACCTCCAGTTCTTATTTCCTCGAGAGAAATAACATCTTACTAAAACCGGGCGGCCATTATTGATACACCGGCAACCCCTACATCCCCCTACGAATTACGCGGATGGACCGGCAGCGTTATAGTCCTCTCCGGATCCCTACACTCCTGGCCACGGCTTCGTCACTTCACACCTCCTCAACACTCTTCCGAACACCACCACAGACGCCACACACACCACACAACACCATTACACCTACACACACCTCTGGTCACACTAAGAAGCTACAGAGGTGCAAGAAATGCATGTTTTGTGAGCTTAAGTCAGAGTAGTTGGCATGTTTTCGGACGTAGATGAGTCCAGAACGAGAAGTGTTATGTATTTGGGTGGACGGGAGGGAGGCGGGGAAAGGCAGGGGTGGTGAGGGAGGGTAAGAGAGTGAGTGAGTGAGCGAGAGAGTGAGGGAGGGAAGGAGGCCTCGGGTTTACCAGCACTCAAGTCAACACACAACAAGTTCATCCTTAAGAAATAGAGAAACAAGCTTAGTGTGTGTGTGTGTGTGTGTGTGTGTGTGTGTGTGTGTGTGTGTGTGTGTGTGTGTGTGGGATGAGTGGAGTGGAAGATGGACAAGAAGGTGAGGAAGTGACGATGAAGAGGGTGAAGTGTAAGTCTCTCTCTCTCTCTCTCTCTCTCTCTCTCTCTCTCTCTCTCTCTCTCTCTCTCTCAAGCCTGCATGACCAATCAATGAGGTCTGTAAGTGATGGGCAAAGTTGGGAGAGCAGAAGGACGGGAACAGCTTAGGGTCGCGGCCTGCACACACACACACACACACACACACACACACACACACACAGGAGTCATGCTAACCTACCCCAAAGAATAAGACCACCTGAAGGCAACAAACAAGTGAAAAAACAAGGCAAAATAAAGCAAGACAAGCCTTCACCACCACCCGCACCTTTAACAAAATTTAAAAAGAGACAAAAAAATATTTTGAATTAATCACCGCAGCGAATAAAACAAACCGGAGTCAACAAATAAACAGTTAAATCAAGGAACGGAATCACATCAACGAAATAAAACAAAACAAAACGCATTCCTGAAATATCCTGTCACTTGTAATCTCTTCCTGACGAACTAACAACAACTACCACGAGGAGAAGGAGAAGGAAGAGAAGGAAGAGAAAGAAGGGAAGGAGGAAGAGGAGGAAGAGACCGGTCCCCCTTGGAGTAATATCCCTGAGATAACCGAAGCCTGTCCTGCGGAGGCGAAGGGACGGAAGAGCAAATGGAGGGTAAACGACGGAGGGAAGGAGAGTGAAGGAAGGGAGGGAAAGAGGAGAGAGAGAGAGAGAGAGAGAGAGAGAGAGAGAGAGAGAGAGAGAGAGAGAGAGAGAGAGAGAGAGAGAGACCGAGAGCGAGTGAGAGAGACAGAGAGAGAGAAGCTATAGGAAGGAGGTAGATGATAGGGGAGAAGATAGTGAAGAGATAAGAATGTAGGGGAGTAGGAAGGAGAGACAGAGCGGAAGAGACCCAAGGGACCTGTGGAGAGATTCTGAATGAGTGTGCAGGGCTTGGCGGAGACTCTGATGAGGAGAATCAATGGCAGTGGTGATGATAGGCCGAGTAATGGTGGTGATAATGATGGTGAATGGAGTGTTTGTTGCTGCTGCCCTGCTGGTGGGATGACTAAGCTGGTGGTACTGTATGTTAGTAGTAGTTGTAGTAGTAGTAGTAGTAGTAGTAGTAGTAATAATAGTAGTAGTAGTAGTAGTAGTAGTAGTAAAGAAACTAAAACTAATATATTCCTATCAAATTACGAACATTTCTAACCATTTTCTTTCTAAACATTCAGCAGAAACCTCACTTACGCTTCTCCTCTTCTTCTTCTTCTTCTTCCTCCTCCTCCTCCTCCTCCTCCTCTTCCTCCTCCTCCCTGCAGGTTCACCGCTCTCTACTCGTAAACAGAGTAGCGGAGGAACCCCTTAAAAGGTTCGCTTACTGAGGTTGAAAATTTCATAGGTTTGAATCACTTTAACATGGGAGGGACGGGAGGGAGAGAGAGAATGGAGAGTGAGTCAGATAGAGAAAAGAGAAAGAAGAGACCACCCCCCTCTCTCTCTCTCTCTCTCTCTCTCTCTCTCTCTCTCTCTCTCTCTCAATTTCTACACTCCCTCCCGTTTCATCTCTCCTTCCTCCTCCCATTTCATCTCTCCTCTCTCTCTCTCTCTCTCTCTCTCTCTCTCTCTCTCTCTCTCTCTCAAATAAGGGAGACTAAAATAGCATGATAATTCAAAGTAAGATAAACGCGCGGCGATAAGAGGAGTAACATAGCAATTCTATTTTACTCTCTTATCTCCGTAGCAGCGACACATTGGCTCAGTCTCACCAGCGGCAACGCGTCCCGGCCACCACCACTCTGTTTCTCTCTCACTGCCTTGGCCTTATCTGAGTTATTGCCTTTAAATATATATTCCTGTTGTCTTACTTTTGTCTTTCCCGTTTCACTAATTTTTTTTCTGTCTTTTTGTTTCTGTTATTTTCTGTTCTCTCTCTCTCTCTCTCTCTCTCTCTCTCTCTCTCTCTCTCTCTCTCTCTGATGAGTGTACATTTTTTTTTTAATCTTTTTCTTCATACACGTTTGTTTTATTCAGGAGTGTTTGTTAGGTGTCATCTAGTGTTGGCGGTTATCGTAATGAGAATCAAGTAACATTGACGAAAACGATCCAGTGCGAAGCTTTCCTTCCGTGAGTTGTGTTATCTTTGGGGATCTTAAAGATTGACGCTAAATAAAAAAAAGTGAGTCGAGGAAAGCCAGGAAATAATCTGAGTTGTTTTACTTTACATTTTTTTTTCTAAGCAATACTGTACTTATTGTATTCTCACCCAAGAACACACCTTTCACTCTATCTTCCTTCCTATTCGTAGCTTATCACCCTAATGCATTTACCATATACCCTGAAAAACCACTTCTGTCTTATTCCAAAGCACACTACACCAGAACATTCACCCATCACCCTGCCCGTCACAACACCCGTCAACCTTTCACGCTGCCTCCCTTTACCGCCCTTCCTCACATTAACACTGAAAGTAACCTCCATTTCTTAGTATTCAGAAACACTTTGCTCTCTCACCACGACTATTTTCCAAGGCCACAGAGATGATTAGTAGTGTTTTCAAGAGTGTTTCTCCAGTTAATAGTGTAGAAATCTTGTCACTCTGTCTCTAGAACCGAAAAAAAACATCTTAAAAAACTAGTGTAAATTTAGCTAAAGCCTTCTGAAATAGTGGAGGTGAAGCACAGAAGCGTTTGAGAATATGAACCCTACACACACACACACACACACACACACACACACACACACACACACACACACACACAGAGGCCGCCAGACGAAGAGATCACTCGCCTGGCCCTCCACCAACACAATGGAGACGACAAGCTTCGATCGACACCATTTACTGGGATGATCCGATGCTCTCTAAAAAGGCCGAGCAAAACATTGGCCGGGAGACATTGTTGCCAACCAGGGGGGACACGGCATTAATGAGGGACGGGCTGAGGGGAGGACGAGGGGTGAAGAGGAGGAGGAGGAGGAGGAGGAGGGGAAGAGAAGGGAGGAGGTCAGATGGTATAGGCTGAGGGTAGGGTTTAGGTTAGGTTAGCAGGAGGAGGAGGAGGAGGAGGAGGAGGAGGAGGAGGACGGGTGCTTAGCGCAAGATCCGGGGACTGAGGGGAGGGGAAGGGAGGGGATTGAGATGGGAGGGGAAATTTAATATGTTTTTTTTTTCTTTTTTCCCCTCGTGCACGCGGGTGATCAAGAGGACACAAGTGGAAACCCAACCCAAGTCTTCTCTAGCGTGTGTTGCTTGTGGTCAGCCGGGGAGGGGAGGTGAGGGGAGCCAGGGGAGTGAGGGCAGCGAGGGGAGGCAGGGAAAGGAGCGAGATGCAGCTAGGGAGATGAGAAAAAGAGGGGAAGTAGACGGCGCGAGGGGAGGCACGCAAGAGGGTGGCTAAAACGATGGAGAGAGAGTGAAAGAGTGGTTAAAAAAAGGGGAAAAAAGACACCGAGATGCATAGGAGGAAAGAGAATAAGAGGGAAAAAGGGGTAAAGCACGCCACCCTTTATAAAGCGAATGAAGGGAAAACTTCACGTATTAAATCACATGAAAAAAATAAAACCACGACACGGAAACTTTGATGAGTGTAAAACATTGAACGCGTGTAATGGAGAACACCGCCTCGACACCTCAATGAATAAATAAACAAATAAATGGACTAAATAGGTCAATAAATGAATAGATGAATGCATAACACAACGCCATACATTTGTGATTCACTCTCCATCACGCCCCACATCAAATAACCAAAACATTCTGACATACAATAAAAATTCCAGTTGTTTGGTTGGATTCTATGTAAGATGCATGTGTTGGTTTGACTTTCTCAGGACAATGCTTCGTGTTGCGATAAGGCGGGCGCGATCACACTCTTATCTTTAGTAGCGTACTGCAGATAACGGTAATAAAAGGCAGATAAGCATCACGGCTCCTTGAGTGATAGCGTGCAGGCGTCAGGAGGCGTGATAATGCTACACTGATTGCGATCCTCCTGCTTAGAGCCTTTCAGTCAACCTTCAAGTCACTTTTCTACGCGTCGCTTTCCAGTCATCAGACGTTTAACCCTTTTAGTACAGGAACGCATTTCTACCTTGAGTTTTGGGGATGATGGGACGATTTTAGACATTAAGAAGGGTTTATGGAGGTCAAAAGATGAATGGTTACAGTCTTCACTATCTTAATCCTTACATGAGTTTCTGAAGCTGTATAAAATCACCAAATAGTAACCAAATGAATAGGAAAATGCGTCAGAAGATTAATGGCCACAGTCTTCACTATTTCAATCCCTACATGAGTTTCTGAAACTGTATAAAACCACCAAATAGTAACCAGATGAATAGGAAAAATGCGTCATGGTACTGAAGGAGTTAATGTTAAGCTCGCAATGTTATACTGACTGTGATTCTCCTGCTTAGAGTCTTTCAGTCAGGTTTCAATACATTCCTTACGTGTTACCTTTCTATATCATTCCCTTAAATCAATCATGCTTTCCCCACAAAAGTTTATAATGTTAAACTACTAAAATAAAGCACGGTGGTTTAGAGAGGTGTAAGATAGATATGATACGACTGAAATACTCAATACTGCCGTTAACAAGGAGTTCTAATATAAGAGACAAGTTTGTGAATTGAAGTGATAAGTGAACACAGATAAGTTATAGAGCCTTGCCATCTGTAGTAGGTCGACTGAATCTTTCTTTATGTTCTTTTGAGAAGGCAATGTTGAGGAGAACTGACATAACTTCACTTTTGAATTTTTAGCTCGTCCTAAAGTTAAAAAATGTTAAGATACGAGTGTGGTGCATAATTCTAACTAAAAAGAGACTGTTGATAACAAATTGACTGATCGACTGAGTAGTTCCAATCTTTCACAATCTGTACAGTAACACAAGTAAGATTCCGTGTCATTACTGTCATTCTCCTTGACAGTCCACATGTTTCTTTGCAGTTTGATTTATGTGCACTGAACGCCGGAACACACTTGGTTATCAGACGCTACATGACACACTCGCAACACTCAAATGAATGGAAGACATGATACACACTCGCTGACACAGAAAAAAAAACTGCATTTCCTCACAAACACACAAGATGAACGTTGTAGTTTATCTGAGTTTCTTTTTTCTTTGTCTTTTTTTCTACTCAATGATGCATGTGTGTGTGTGTGTGTGTGTGTGTGTGTGTGTGTGTGTGTGTGTGTTGTCACCACAACACGAACACACACACACACACACACACACACACACACACACACACACACACACACACACACGTATGCCTGCCTTTTCATGCATCACTTGCTACATTATCTATCTATCTATTAACTAGCAACTACAATCCTTGCATTAACATCTCACCCAACCTCTCCTGTGCACTATCCCTCTCTTAATTACTTCTGCCTTGATATGCATTCAGATGTGATGGAAAGAGCCCTCCATATTAACACACTATATAATATTTACACTTGGTCTCCTGTTAACATTACATCTTCAAGTCCTGCACGTCCTAGGAGTTCCCACCCACTCTGCAGTTTCAGCCCTTTATTCAGGAACGCTTTGCTCTCTTACCACGACTATTTTCAAAGGCTACAGAGATGATTAGCGGGGTTCTCATGAGTGTTTCTCCTTTTATAAACGTAGGAAACTTGTTAATCTTTCACTAGAGACGTAAAAAAAAACAGCCTTAAAAACCCGCGTCACGTCAACTAGAGGCCTTTGAATGTTGTGGAGGTGCGACGCAGGAGTGTTTCAGAATATCGTGCTGAGTCTCCGCGCCCCGCCCCGCCCCGCCCCGCCCCAGCCCGCCCTCACCCTACACAGGCGTTGGGTGGGAGGTACCTCTCTCCGCCCGTACAAAAGTGCCAAACCCACCCCGTGTCGGGTTACGAGAGAGGGAGAGATATAGGCCCACCACCACCACCACCGCCACCACTCTCACTCACTCACTCTCTCCCTCACTCGGCGTCACTCTCCATCGCCCGTCCTCCATCCCTCTCTCTCTTACTCTCTTTCTCTCACCCTCATCCTCACTTCCCTCCTGCCTCAAACTCTGATTCCATACAAGTCTCCTTCTTTTCTATAATTTTCACTCGCTAATTCATCTTTTTAGGCATTCTCCTTCTTTCATCCCTCTCTTTTCCTTTTCCCTCTCTCTCTCTCTCCCTCCTTTCCATCCTTACTTTGTCCTCCCCTCCGTACCTTTATCCTGCGTCCCTCTGTCCCTCCCTCCTCCCTCCTCCACCTCCCCTCCCCAGATTTTCCTGTGACTGTCATTTTCCTTGTGATATAATAGCATTAGTTAGGGCGTGAGAACCCGGGTCCTTCTCCCACAGCGTTTGTTTGTCTGAAGGGAGGGAGAAAGAGAGCGAGAGAGCGAGAGAGAGGGAGAGAGAAGAGGGAAAAGCGAAGAGAGAGAGCAGGAGGGATGGAGGAGACAAGTCGGAGGAGGAAAAGAGATATGAGTCATTAAGGAATTTTCAAAGTCGCAAGGAAAATTTAAAGTCGCAGTTATGTTTCGTCCGGTATATGAGATCCAATCCGACTGAGAAAGGTATTGGATCTGATGTTTGTGCGATCGGATCCTGATGCTTATAAATCCCCCGGGCGATGCAGCAAGAACGTGCCCGATACACTTCCCTTATTGCCTCGACTCAAAACTTTAGCCTGCCACTCTGAATTAGAATGTGAATGTGTTTGGGGAAATGTGTCGCGCCTTCGTGTTACTGGGTCGTATGGTTGTGGTGGTGGTGGTGGTGGTGGTGGTGGGGGTTGTAGTAGTGGTAGTGGTGGTGGTGGTAGTCGTCTGCAAATCGCTAACGGAGACTAAGCAATAATAACGGAGCGCTAATACAGATTAATAATTCTCTCTCTCTCTCTCTCTCTCTCTCTCTCTCTCTGAGTCAAAATAAATACTTCCCTGTTTGATTTCCTCTTCAAATTCGTCTCTTCCTCCTTCCTTTCCCTCTCGTTTACATCTACTCTCACTTCTCTCCCTCGCCTCGCCTCTCCCCCAATAACCACCCTTCTCCCCACATCCGTCCCTCACTTCCTTCCCTTTACCTACAGCCTTCCCCTCTTCCCGGCCTCCCTCTCCTTCTCCCCCCTTAGCCCTCGTCCCAGCCTCTCCTATCTCTCCTCACTCCCTTGGCCTCGTGAGAGAGACACAACAAACACACGAGACAAAAAGGGTCCCAAATAATTTATATAAACAAGCATTTCAATAAACATGAAGTGAAACGCGGAAAAGTTACGCTGCAATTTATACTTCAAGATGTTTTGATTTGTGTAGCTTTTATTTTTTTCTTCTTCTTGCCATGTCGAGTTAAGAAATAGAAACACTTCCTTCCTCAGAGTGATATAAATAAAAGTATAAAAGCAATGTATATATAAACAGAAACTTGTCTCTTAAGAATTCACAGGGAAGGGATTAAAGGAGAAAATATAGCAAATAATATCTAAAAGAATGATAAGAATATGAATAAAATCTCAATAAAATCTTGTGCTAAGACGCCTTCCTTCAGACCGCCTCGCCGCCTCTGCTGACGGAGACGCAGGCACAGGTAGTAAATTAAGACTCCAGGTGTGCCCGGCGGCGCTTAATGCCTCCAGGTGTCAACATCAATCACGGAGGTGGCGGATAATGTGCTTATGGTTATCATTCATGGCCTGAGTGACAAGCAGACCACTACACCTCGCCTCCTCCTCCTCCACCTCCTCTTCCTTGGAACGTAAACACAACTTCCTTTCATATACAATTGCGGGCGCCTCACTTCACCTCCCGTCAGTCGCTGGTGTGTGTGTGTGTGTGTGTGTGTGTGTGTGTGTGTGTGTGTGTGTGTGTGTGTGTGTGTGTGTGTGTGTGTGTGTGTGTGTAATGAGTGCACACTTGGTCGCCACACCTGTCCCCACCTGCTGAGTGTGAGGCGAAGGTTAGTCACCCCAGCAGAGCCACACAGAAAGCAGCGCCACACTTGATATGGTGCCACTAATTTGGCACTGCCGCCCACACCAAGACGGCCGACGTGCGGGTGCTGAGTGGTACTGTCTGTGTGTGTGTGTGTGTGTGTGTGTGTGTGTGTGTGTGTGTGTGTGTGTGTGTGTGTGTGTGTGTGTGAGAAATTACCTAACTTTTCTCGATCAACACCACAGAATTTAAAGTTCTAAATCGGATTTGAACACTGGAATCCAAAACTCAAATGTTCCCAAGCCTGTCACTCTATCTACTGAAGCACACACACACACACACACACACACACACACACACACACACACCCACAACCACCAACACTACAACAACAAGAAAACAACAACAACTACAATCACCCAGCGTTCCTCACCAAAACTTAACCCAGCCTCCCACCCAGCCTCCCTCGCCCGCCTCCCTTACGTGTGGGGTTTATCCGTCTCGTCAATAGCCAGCAGCCTACCTGGGCTATTATGCTTCCTCCATTACCTCGCACTGTTATCCCACAAAGCGTCGCGAGGGAATGAGCAGCCGCTGAGATAAAGAAATTATATTATGGAACCTTCTCTGTCTCCTGAACTTTTCGTGGGAGAAACGGTGTGTGGGAGGGAGGCTGGCAGAGAGAGAGAGAGAGAGAGAGAGAGAGAGAGAGAGAGAGAGAGAGAGAGAGAGAGAGAGAGAGAGAGAGAGAGAGAGAGAGAATGTGTGTGTGTGTGTGTGTGTGTGTGTGTGTGTGTGTAGTGTGTGTGTGTGTGTGTGTGTGTGTGTGTGTGTGTGTGTGTGTGTGTGGAGCAAAAAGAGAAGTAAAAATTGGCCTGGCGTGGATGAAAGCAACGACAGAAAGAAAAGGAAGGAGAGAATAAATATGAAAAGCATAAGAACAGGAAGAAAACAGTGGTAGATGAAAACAAATAATGGCAGTAACTGTGAAGACGGAGACGACACACACACACACACACACACACACACACACACACACACACACACACAGTAAACACTTCTCCAAACACCTTCGGGAAATCTAATCTACCACGTGCGGCAAAAGCTCTTCAGGAGAATCAGCCAACCAGAGGCGGAAGAAGAGGAAGGGAAGAGGAAGGAGCGGAGGCAGCGAAAGGGCCGTAATGCAAACCAACACCGCGACCAGTAAATCATCCACGCACGCCACCCACACGCCCACACGCCTCCCTTGCCCTCCACGCCTGACAGAACGGACGAAGACGAGGCCGGAGAGTGTCAGTCTGCCCGTTCGTCCCTCACTCATCCATCCACGTCTCTTCATCTGCCTGTCCACCCACTCAGCCACTCACCCACTCAACTCCTCACCCTTGTGATAATAATTGCAACTGACGCGCCAAGTGATGAATTAATAAAAGAAGGAAAGGAAAAAACGCGGGAAAAACGTGTGGTAGTGAATGGCAACGATGCGATGACAGGAAACAAATGAGAATCTTCACTTCCACGCGATCCAAAGGTCTTCATGAACGTCTGATCTTACTTAGCCAAGCCTTATCTTATCCAAACCATGTTCTTACCTCACTTAATTTGTCTTATCAAGTCAAATCTAACCGAAACTGTATTCAAGCTAAGATTCATTGAACCAATATGAACTAACGTAACCAAACTTGACCTAACCAAACCCAATCTTATAAAAACACAAACAAACACACACATATACATCACTAAATTAGAACTAACACTCACAGCTCAGAATTCTATGTCCTAACATCTTAACTCAGCACCACATCACTAACACCATCACCACCACCACCATCACCACCACCTGAGTCACCACCACCACCACCGCCCTGTAATCGTTAAGACCGGCGACAAAAACATGGAAATGAACGTCACGGAACTAACAATGCTGCTTTTTAATCAAGTGGCGAGATGGATGGCGTCTTTGTGGCGGTAGTCAATCTCCCGCCGCAGGCCAGGCGAGAGGGAAAGGGGCGGAGGACGGGAAGACACTGCTGCTGTCGAGGCGGGAGGAATGTGGCCGAAACAATGGTGCGAAAAAAGTAAACTGACAAATGCATGTATAAATAAAAGGAGGAAGAGGAAAGTAAAGTGGATGAGGAGGACAGGAGGAGGAGAATTAAGAGGGGAGTACGAAAATTAAGAGGTGGTGTAAGAGGAGGAGGAGGAGAGGAGGAGGAGGAGGAGGAGAGAAAAGGAGATAGGAATAATTTTACTACATCAACACAATGCACTTAACTTTGCAACGAGAACAATAACAACAACAGTACTACAACCACCGTCATCACCACTACCACCACCAACAAGAGCATAACTACAAACAACAATAATAGTAGTAAGAGTAAAGGCGCCAGTAGTAGCAGCACCAGTAGTAATAGTAGCATTAGTAGTAGTAGTAGTACAGAGAGACCCAAACAACCCAGGAGCCAGCCAATACATTTTAAGAGCAGCGTTTGGAGCATAAGTCAGCGTACGATGTGAGTTAGGGAGACAACACGCTGCTGACGCCAACCTGGTCTGCGCTGACGTCTCCTCCGCGTCGTCACCATAAAGCTGACGACACCGCGAGACGATTATCTCCAACAATCGTAGCTCTAATCTTACACCATCTTGATGTAAGCGGGGCCGGGAAACAGGCACACGACATTAATATATCCCAGAGAGAGAGAGAGAGAGAGAGAGAGAGAGAGAGAGAGAGAGAGAGAGAGAGAGAGAGAGAGAGAGAGAGAGAGAGAGAGAGAGGAATATCGTAAGAAAATTCTCAGGAAACAGGAAAAATTACATAAAAATATTGAGAAAACGAGAGAAAACGGAAGGTAAACACACACACACACACACACACACACACACACACACACACACACACACACACACACCAATCCATAATAAAGCCCCCAGCCTGCTATCAAGGAGCGGTATCTTGCTTAGGCCGAGACAGCTGCGAGATGCGACCAAGATAAAACTACTTATTTATTTACTATTGCATTCCCGACACTCCCATCCGCACCCTCTCCCTCTCTCCCTCTCCCTCTCTCTCACTCACCTCTTGCCATTATAGAGGAAACACGTCAAAACATCCACACCCTTCTTCTCTCAAGGTGGTGATGATGGCATGGCTTCAGTTTTTTTTTTTCCTTTTTTTTCCTGTGATTTTTTTCCCCCCAGTGCAATTAGGAGTAGAGGAGGAGGAGAGGGTAAGAGAGAGGAGTGGGGAAATATTGCAGGGTAATTTGTTGGTGATAAAAGAGGGAATACAAAGATGGAGAGGAAAATATAGGAAAGAAAGAATGAAAGATAGCCAAACTGAATAACGTGTGGAAAAAACAAATACACACACACACACACACACACACACACACAAACAAAGCACACCTGAAGAGAATTCCCAGGTAACCACACCACACAGGTAATCAAACGCCAGGTATGGATCGTGACTCACGCAAAACGCACGCAGGTAAGAAGCAAATAATAGTAATAAGTGATTGAAAGTAGAGGAAAGAAAATACAAAACCATTCTTCTGTTACCACCACTCCTCCTCCTCCTCCTCCTCCTCCTCTTCCTCTTTCTCCTCTTCCTGATGGTGCTGTTGCGGCCTCAATTCAACAATAACAAGCACGAGGAGACACGGGAACAGATTAGCACCTTCTTGCCAATGTTTTATCATTATTTTTGCTGCTGCTTTCGTTATTCATAGATATGGTGGTGATAAAAGCAGTTGAGAGAGAGAGAGAGAGAGAGAGAGAGAGAGAGAGAGAGAGAGAGAGAGAGAGAGAGAGAGAGAGAGAGAGTTGACCATAAAGATAAGCAGAGTGCGGTAATAATGATAACAAAACACTAAAATCCCAACACGAGACACTTAGTACGAGAAAGAATCAGGCCAGTGACTGCCACGGAAGCGACGCGCCGACGAGACAATAAACCAGAAAGCAGGACACGACGCGCTGAGAGAGACAAACAAGCAAACTCACACGAAAATAAAGAAGAAAAAAGAGAGAGAGAGGAACATCTTACCGGACCTCATCCTGCCGTTACCTCCTCCTCCTCCTCCTCCTTCTACTTACGCCACCACAAAGCCGTTTCCTCCTCCTCCTCCTCCTCCTCCTCCTCCTCCTTCCACTACAATCCCCTTCTAATGATCGTTAAAACACTCACAAGCAGAGCATCGTTAGAACTATTGTCGCAAATCCTTTGAAGCTGACAGGAAAGGCTTCACATTAAAAAAAAATCAGCTTCACCTTTTCTCCTGCAGCTTCAGTCTCTCCCTCTCTCCCTCTCCCTCTCTCCCCGTGTGTTTGGCAGATTAAGGGGTTTCAGTACTCCTGGGGCAATGTGGCTGGATTCTCGCCCTTAAGAACGCCTAGGATTGCGTCAGTAGAGTGTTATGGTGTCTTGCAAGGCCGAAGGGAAGGGCTGGTGCTTGAAGATTTGTTTAATGTTTTTTTATTGTCTACCTTTTTTCTTCTCTCTCTCTAGTTCTCTCTCGTGTCGACTCTCCATATTTAGCGGCAGCGAGTAGGAGAGGAGGTGAGGTATTGCTGCCGTTGATGTTGTTGTTCTTGTTGTTCTTGCTGTTGCTGTTGTTCTCTCTCTCTCTCTCTCTCTCTCTCTCTCTCTCTCTCTCTCTCTCTCTCTCTCTCTCTTTCACAAACACATACGCAAACTTCACCATCCACATTGCCCCTCAAAACACACACACACACACACACACACACACCATCTACCTCTTTTCCTAAACAAACCAGCAAAAGCCCAGCTGAGTAAAAGATAAACCCATCTGGAGCAGTAAACCTCGAAGACAAATATCCACGGAGAAGCGAGACGGGTTGAGGAGCAGCAGTAAGGAGGAGGAGGAGGAGGAAGAAGAAGAGGAGGAAAGGAAGAATAAGAGTCAGAGTCCGAGTAGGAGGGAGAGGAGGGGTGAGAGGAGGAAGTAACAAAGGTTCAGAGCACACAGCCTCTCCCAAACCCCAGCGGCCACAAAGCGTTCAAATGTGCCGTAATTGCAAGGGGCATCTGGAGAGGCCATCAAATCTTTAGTCTAAGTGTCAAGTATTTGCTTAAAAGTGAACCGAGCGGGCCAGTGTGGGCTTGGCGACCGGCTGCTTGTGTGGCGGGGGATTCCAGCCTGTACCCCGCCTCCCCCTGGCCTCTGTCAGCCGCAGCGGGTGTAATCAAGAAATAGGGAATCAGAACATCATCTACATTCCAGCAAAGCCACAAAAAAGGCACCAAGAACGGCTTAAATATCACGGGAAAGACGCGAGTATGGCGGCGTGTGGCAGGCGGGGGAGAAAGGGTTCCTGAGGCTAATAACAGTTGTAAAACCCAGCCGGGGCCGCCCTCGTCCTGTACGGCGGCCTGTCAATCATGCCCGTCACGGAAGTCGGCGGCGCTCGCTCCGTCTCCCTCCTTACGGCTCTCCCGGGCGGCAGAAACACCCTCTTAACGCGGTTTCTTTAGTTATGCTCGAGCGCCAATTTACACAGAGACGGCGGGGGGCGGAGAGCAGCGGGGTGAGGCATGGAGGGACAGGACCGCTGCGTGCTACAGAGGAGAGGACGGTGTTTTATCCCTCCTCTGCCTCTCTGTGCCTTGGTGTGCGGGTTTGCCTCCACTGCTGCTGTGTGTATTGTCATTACACTATTATCTTCGCCATCCTCGCCTCCTTTAGTAAGTCTCAAGGGAAAGCGATGGGAAAATATGTGGAAATTTCGGAAAGGAGAAACAAATTAGAGGTGAATTTTTTATGGTACACGAGGGGGAAAGTTTGAGTATTACAAGTTTCATTCACTCCATCATCGCCGGGTCGTGTGCGGGGAACATTATGAGTGTCACCTTGCCTTCTTCCTTTTTTTCACTTCACGCCTATCTTGTAGAGTTATGTATGTAAATAAGACGGTAGGTAGTCTCTCTCTCTCTCTCTCTCTCTCTCTCTCTCTCTCTCTCTCTCTCTCTCTCTCTCTCTCTCTCTCTCTCTCTCTCTCTCTCTCTCTAATTGCCTTCTTAATTAGTTTCAAAGTTTGTCCGGTGATATACATATCTAAATTGAATATGGATCGGTAGGCCTAACATAGAATGAGAGAGAGAGAGAGAGAGAGAGAGAGAGAGAGAGAGAGAGAGAGAGAGAGAGAGAGAGAGAGAGAGAGAGAGAGAGAGAGAGAGAGAGAGAGAGAGAGAATATTCACCATACACATCACATCTCCCTCCATTGTTCACCACCACCACCACCATTACGAACACTACCCTCTCTCTCTCTCTCTCTCTCTCCCTCCCTCTGTCCGTGTGTCCGTCTGTCCGTCCATCCTCGGCCACACCTTCCGGGGAACGTCGATCACTGAGAAGGTTTTCACTCGTATCAATGCACGAGAGATAAGACGAACGAACCTGCCCATCTGCCTCGCTTTTCCCTTCTATCAAATGCATGTATTACGTGTTGCTCTCTCTCTCTCTCTCTCTCTCTCTCTCTCTCTCTCTCTCTCTCTCTCTCTCTCTCTCTCTCTCTCTCTCGGCAGCGTATCGGAAATTGCCTTCTATGAATAACGGTGTTCATTTATCGCCTTCGTATTTATATACTACGATTTTAATCACACTTAACGTAAATGTGCGAAGGAGGAGGAGATAAGAGACTAAACATATGCTGCAGTCGCTCCTTCACACTTGTACCCAGAGAGAGAGAGAGAGAGAGAGAGAGAGAGAGAGAGAGAGAGAGAGAGAGAGAGTGCACCGGTTCGCTAGCTTTACAATCTCTGGCTGCCGTCCGCTCCCTCCATGAAACACAATTAGATCCGTGTCCCTCTTTTCCCAGTCAAGGACACGGAAACACTGGTGGTGATTCCTGAGCCGTGAAGATACCTAGCAGTTGCAGTGGTGGTGGTGGTGGTGGTGGTGGTAGTGACGGAGAAAAGACACAGAAGGGGTGAGGTGCATGGTGGAGGATGGGAGCAAAAGGGAAAGAGTGAGAGATAGTGAGAGGGAAAAGGGAGGGAGAGAGAGGTGTAGGTATACTAGGTGCAAATGGTCGATAAACTGTATGAGAGTTTCTTTCTTAGTCTTCCTCCTCTCTCTCTCTCTCTCTCTCTCTCTCTCTCTCTCTTCCTTGATCTACGTCTATAGCAACAACACACACACACACACACACACACACCAAAACTAATATTAGAACTGGACCATCTAAGCCAACCTCGCACCTCTCTCTCTCTCTCTCTCTCTCTCTCTCTCTCTCTCTCTCTCTCTCTCTCTCACGTGGCCTTGACAAAAGCACGTGACACGAACTATCATTCTCTCTCCCGTCACACACCATCAGACGCAAGCATTTCTCTCTCTCTCTCTCTCTCTCTCTCTCTCTCTCTCTCTCTCTCTCTCTCTCTCTCTCTCTAGGTGTTACGGTGACGCACGAACCAAGGTAAAAACAAGAAACGATGCGTGACGTAACATTTCGCCAGAGTGTGACGCCTCAATGCCACGATCAGAGCTTTGCGTCACCGACCAGGACGAATTACGGAAGAAACAGAGCAAAAATGAGTCGAGGCGAACGTGCAGCGAATCGAACAACGTAAAGCGAAGGAAGGTGTGACGTTCTTGATCCTCACGTGACAAATGAATGTAGAAATGAAAGTAAGGGAAGTCAAAATAATAATAATAATAATAATAATAACTCATCCACTGTTGATAATAATGATGAGGTAAAGCAGGAGGGAGAAAGAGAGACGGACAGACAGACACAGAGAGAGAGAAGGAGAGAAAAAAGAATACAGTTAAATGGCTTGGTGGAAAATGTATAACGCCGGGGCCTTAGCGAGGAAAATAAGAGGCCATTTTGCTGACTTTTACACAAACTTGGAAATCCTGGCGGTGCTTTATCTCCTCTGGCAACATTTTCAGACCTGGGTTTCCGGCGAGGCAATATATCAGCGGCAGAAAGAAACCTCCTTCCCCCTCCCTTTCTCTGCAGCCAATCCCTTCCTTCCTCCAGCCGTGTTGTCCTTCCCTCCCTGCCTGCCTGCCTCCCTGCCTGCCGCCCGTCTCCGTCCCCTGCCCGCCTGGCGATGTGACAAGGCTCTTTTTCCTTTCCTATTCCGGAGTTACATTTAACTTCGAGGAGTGGAAATGGATGGGAATGGGGCGAAATGGGCAGCCTCTCCTATCCTTCCCCTCCTCCTCTTTCTCTTCCTTCCTCCTTAATAGGGATTGCAAGGGATATAATCCAAAATAACAGAATAATCTACAGTTCCAGTTATCTATTGCCTTCTTCCTCACTTCCCACCACCACCACCACCACCACTACCTCTCTCCTCTCCTCTCTCCCTAACATTCGTGGCCGCTAATGCCGCCATCACCTCGCCTGTCTGTACCTGCATTCACCCACCTGTAATCTCTTTTCCATGGCTTCCCCAACTCTTTAATCCCTTACACCTCCCTCCTCCTCCTCCTCCTCCTCCTCTTCCTCCTCCATCTCCTCCTACTCCTCCTCGTCTTTGCACTAGAGTTGTCTCTATAACCGCATATACACAAGAGTGCGAAACCTTTACCTCCTATGTCTCCTCCTTTACCTCCTCCTCCTCCTGACTTTTACCCTCCTCTCTCTCTTCCCCCCCACGGAGAGGAGAGGAGGCGAGAGGTGGAGGAGACACCCCTACCTCCCTGAGACCTCCTCCCACTGCTCATCCCTTCCTTTCCTCCAGCTGTCAATCATAAACCCTTTGCCTCGGTCCGCTGGTCTTTGGTTCCTCGCACGGCGCGTCTTTCAGAATACGATGAATATGCGAGAGTCAATTGGGTATCTGTTACTCACACATGGCTAACCTGGAGCCTCGAGTTGTGAGGGGAGGAGACGAGAGAGAGAGAGAGAGAGAGAGAGAGAGAGAGAGAGAGAGAGAGAGAGAGAGAGAGAGAGAGAGAGAGAGAGAGAGAGAGATGAAAACAAATAAGACGATAGAAAATAATTTATGAAAGGAAAGAAGAGACTAAGAAAGATAATACAAAATACGCTAAATATAAAAAACAAATAGAAAATGCTTAACAAAACCAGAGAGAGAGAGAGAGAGAGAGAGAGAGAGAGAGAGAGAGAGAGAGAGAGAGAGAGACGCGCACCCAAGCCATGACTTATCACTAAACGGCGCCGCCTCGTAAATCGCGCGATGTTTTGTTTGCGCACAAGGCCTCGGCATATCGATGGATCTGAGTAAACACGTATTGCGGCGCGGCTCCAGTGGGTCACGTCCCGATAGCAGGACCACGACCAAGAAGAGGAGGAGGAGGAGGAACAGAGAGTAAAGTTAACAGTGAACGA
Organism: Portunus trituberculatus; assembly: GCF_017591435.1. Classification (NCBI taxonomy): domain Eukaryota; kingdom Metazoa; phylum Arthropoda; class Malacostraca; order Decapoda; family Portunidae; genus Portunus; species Portunus trituberculatus. Next base: position 19,043,011 of record NC_059275.1, read on the forward strand.
AGCTTACGAAGATGACGATAAGGAAGAGGAAGATGAAGGAGACAAGCACGAGGAGAATGAGGAGGAGGAAGAGGAAGAAGAAGAACAGAGTAAAGTTAACAGTGAATGAAGCTTATGAAGATGATGATAACGAAGAGGAAAAGGAAGAGGACGAGCAGAAGAAGAAGGAGGAGGAGGAGCAAAGAAGACAAAGAAGAAGAAACAGTAAGTAAAATTAAAAAAAAGGAAGAAGAGGAAGAGAGGAGAAAGACGAGGAAGATCAGACGCGCATTAATAGTGAACCCCAACTTACGGAACGATCATTACTGCATTAATCTTCATTACTACTATTTGTCCATCCGTCTTCTTTATTAAGGTTTTGGCGAATTAAGAGCGAAAAAATAAACAGGAGAAAATAAATAATAATGTGATAAGACTCGAAGGCTAAATATTATCACTGAGCAGAATTATCACCACTCGTTAGCTCAACATCACTCATACGACAGCCGCGCAGAGAGAGAGAGAGAGAGAGAGAGAGAGAGAGAGAGAGAGAGAGAGAGAGAGAGAGAGAGAGAGTTTGTTTACATGCATTGGAATTATTGTCACTGCCCGGTTGCTTTCTAATTTTTTTTTCAGCATCATCAACAACAATAGACTGACACATTCTCTCTCTCTCTCTCTCTCTCTCTCTCTCTCTATCGTCCGTTCACCTGCCTTTGTCATCCACGTAGAGAGCTGCGATTTACCATTCGCTTGTGTGTGTGTGTGTGTGTGTGTGTGTGTGTGTGTGTGTGTGTGTGTGTGTGTGTGTGTGTGTGTGTGTGTGTGTGTTTTGATGAATTACTAAGTTGGCTGCTTATTGAGAATGTGGTTGTACATGTGTTTGTCATTATCTCTTCTTGTCCCGTGTGTGCGTGTGTGTGTGTGTGTGTGTGTGTGTGTGTGTGTGTGTGTGTGTGTGTGTGTGTGTGTGTGTGTGTGTGTGTGTTACTGTTTCTATTTCCAGCAACCTCTCTCCCCTCCTCCCTACACACACACACACACACACACACACACATATTTTCTTTTTCCCATTTCCAAGCAAAGCGATAAATGCAGCATCAAATATCACACACACGAAAAAAAAAAAAGGAAAAAAATGAACAAGAGAAAGAGAAAGTAACACCAAAGAAAGAAAAAACAAAGGCAAGGAACGAAACAAAAAAGAAAATCGTTGAGTGATAAAGAAAAGGGCAAAGAAGCACGGGGAGAAAAACAACAGAAGAGGAGAGAGAGCGAGGAGGAAGATGGACAGTAATTAATATCAGATGTTCGGAGAGGCAGACAGCAGCAGCAGCAGGAGGAGGAGGAGGAGGAGGAGGAGGAGAAGGAAGCAGAAGAAGAGGAGGTAGAGGAGGAGGAGGAGGAGGAGGTGGGAGATAAAAGAGGTTAGTATGAAAATTGGAATGGTGATCAAGATAAGCGAACAATAATAGCAAATTGAAAACAAGAAATTCATATAAGAAAAGAGGAATAGAAAGAATCACACACACACACACACACACACACACACACACACACACACACATGGGAAACAGGAGGAGGGAAAAAACGCAGCCTGGCCACACGGAGCGATGCACGCCACCAAATACTCTATATACACAAATGGCAATAATGGAGGGCTGCGGGGCCACTCAGGTTCTCAAAGCACGTAGCTGCCCAAGGCGGAGGCGGCGACCCACGGTGATCAAACTCGCCTGAGAGTGAACAAATACGCGACCTTAATAACTAATAGCAAAATAAATAACAACAAAAATGGGGCCCAGAAACCTATCTGTCCATTAGCTTATTTTGTCCCCAATATTTACAGTGGACTAATTATCATATTTCATACCCCATTATTTTCAGGGCGCCTCCTCCCCCTCCCTCTCCCTCCCCCCCTTGGAGTTATGGGGTAATTATGAAATATGGACCAGCGGACTTAGTTATTGGCTTTACCTTCCATTAACATCAAGTATTTTTTGGGTGTATATATAAGCATTAGGTTTTAATACGCGGAGCGACGAGCGAGGCGTGAAGGCGGCGGGGGAAGCACGTCAATCAGGGCATCAATTTCGACGGAACTGGCGATTCGTTGGCCCGAGCTGGTCCCTTAAGATGACCTTGAAAAATACGGCTTCTCTGATTGGCGGCCGCTGAAACGTAGTCCTCAGGTGATCCCAGGTGAGGCGAGGGGGATCTATAATAATAACACGACGTGGTGAGGTGGTGAAGAGGTGCGCTGATATACCCTGGTGATTGGAATTTTATAATGTTATCGTGCGCCTCGAGAGCAGGAATTCTGGGCATCCTCACCTGGCGGGTTACCTGCGGAACACCTCCCTTACCGCCGCGCCACCACCTCATCACACCACCCTGGGAGACACCGCCGCCACCACCACCACAACCACCGCTGCCTCCTCCGCCTCACCTCACTCCTTCCCTCCTCTCTCCCTCCAGTGGCTTTCTCTCTCTCTCTCTCTCTCTCTCTCTCTCTCTCTCTCTCTCTCTCTCTCTCTCCTCGCCACTCATTTAGTCACAAAGCACCTCTTCCCTCCAAGAATCCTCCCGTGACGGAGTAAGGAAGAGAAGAACTGACAAACTCCTCCCTTAACTATGGCTAAAGTTTTCTCCCTCCTCTCTCCCTCTCTCTCTCTTTCTCTCTCTCTCCTTCCCTCCGTCTCCTCATCACCACTACACCACGACGGGTACTTGGGTGTGTAAGGCTGGTTAGTTAGGGAGAGGAGAGAGAGGGGGAGGGTCCGGGGAGATGAGGGTCGGAGGGGGTGTCCATGAAGGGGTGAAGGGTGAGGGGAGGGAGAGTTGGGGGAGGAGACGAGATTCACCCAACCTCGTTAAGTCGGAGTCAGTGATGCACTAATCTGTAATCGCGGTGAGGAGAACACACGGGTGTATTTTGCGAACATGGAGTAGTTTGCAGTGCGGAGGCTTGTGTGCGGAAACCTCACTTCGCGGCGGAGAAATATGGATGTTGCAATATTAAACTGAGGTCATAGTTCGCGGCCATATCGCTGCTCGACGGAGGTGGAGCGCTCACTTACACACCGCTGCCACCCCGACACTACGCCGCTAAACCCTCCTTAAACTTAAAACCGCACCCGCTAACGATGAGCAGCCGCCGCCTTCACCGCCGCCCCACATCGCCGCTGCCCCTGGGGGCCTCAGCGGACACTGAGGCAGCTGGTGGACTGCGGGGATCTTGTACACGTCGGGGCGCTGCGGGTATGCCTCGATAGGACCCACGAGACGGTAGTGGCTGAGTCCCGGGACGGCCTTTCCTCCTGCCACCCCACCCCCCGCCGCCCTTAACCATCTTGTATGCTCTTTTTTTCCCCTCGCCAGCTCCCTCCTTCGCTGAGTAGTTCCTCTCCCTGTTGTAATGTCCCCTGGCCCCCGCCATGCCGTGTGAGCCGCCTTCCTTGCTGCGGCAGGACGGCCCAGTGGACACTCACAGCTGGATCATCGCTAATTTAAGTCTTTCGGGACGCTGGGCGATACGCACGACCTGCCTCCCGCCGCCTGCCTCGCCCTGCACCCAAGACGTGGGGATCTGCAGGACGTGAGGAGCCCTGGCAGGTGCTGAGATGCCGCGTCAAGGGCTAGGTGGCCATGCTAAGTACTTGGGAGTCACCTGGTGCTGCGTAACGGGAGCATTTAGTGTGTTACTGGTGAGCGTTGACCGTTCCTTGTATTACGGTCCCTTCTTAGTGATGCGCTACCTCTTAACCCGCAACGTTAAGTGTGAGCCACGCTTCATCTCTCTCACATGACTACAAAAACTTTCAACATCGCAACACCACACCGACTGGGACAAAAAAAATCATAAATTGTAACACAGAAATTGTAATGAAATGAAAAAAAAAATGCATGACGGGAATAATTGCAGCAAAAATTTAAAACCCGCAGCTGTTGCAGAGTGGATCATAAATACTGGTTTGCAAAAATATTACAACCCCAAAAACGAGACGCCGATAAAGAGACAGATAAGCGTTCTGATAAATAAATGGACAAATAGCGACGTAGGAAGATCAAATTGAAGATGAACATACACATTAATACTGACGAATATCCATTATACACAAAATTATATAATGGAGTCTTGAGCAGAAAAGATATACGGCGGAAAAATATCAGAGGTGTATTACTTTTTGCGGCGTGTTTAAGAATAATATTAAACATGTATTACTTTAGTTGCTGGAAAAATAAATCCTGCATAAAAAAAAATAATAATAGCAATAATAATAATAACAATAATAATAATAATAATAATAATAATAATAATAATAGTAAAAGTAATAATAATAACAATAATGATAATAGTAATAATAGTAGTAGTAGTAGTAGTAGTAGTTGTAGTAGTAGTAGTAGCAATAATAATAATAATAATAATAATAATAATAATAATAATAATAATAATAAAAATACCAAAAACTAATAAACAAAACTAATAATACTGGAATAATTCAAACCCATAATTTATCAAAACCAGAAATACAGCTCGAGAAAAATTACTGAAATACAAACAAAATTAATCAAACATATAAATCACATGACAGATGAAATAAAATAAAAAAAAAGCTGACGTTAGCTTATGATCTGAACAGCACTAAGCTTCGCACCACAGCAACGTCACAGCACAAGGCGGTAACTGCCCACAGCGTCACACAGGAAGACACACCATAGAAGAGATTTTTTCAAGGCATTTTTTGTAGTTAGTTCTGGATAAAAGTGATGAATTTTATGTTTGTAGATAGACACCTTCACTGGACCCTCTCTTTGCTGCTTGTGTCTCCCCTTACTTAGGAAAAAAAATACACACACACACGCACACACACACACAAACAAGCGAACAGGACAAGCACACAAACACACACACACACACGAGCACATAGACTGTTAAGCACAAACATAAATTAACCGGAGTCAAATAAACTAGGTACTCTCTCTCTCTCTCTCTCTCTCTCTCTCTCTCTCTCCACACTCACTCACTCACTTCCTCACTGACTCACGCGGCAAAAAAGCAACTCAACACTGCTGGTCGCAAACTGAGGCCTAATTCTGCAGCGTAAAATAATGAAGCAAGAATATCATTGCAATATAACTAATGGCGAGTTATTGCTTCATCACCATAATGCAGCTAATTATATCCTGGGCCGCGATAATGGTGCCAGAAATTGAGTTATATCACTTCTGGTCGGCCGCCATTATGCTGATGATGATGGTGGTGGTGGTGGTAGTAGTGGTGAGGGTGGTAGTGGTAGTGGTGGTGGTGATGATAAAAGTAGCGGAAAGTAGTGACAATGATACTGATGATTATGATAAGAATTTTTTTTTCTTGTTTTTTTTTTAAGTCAAAAGTTGGAGTCTTGAATGTACTGTATATGTTGCTACTGTTGTTTTTGTTGTTGTTGCTGTGTGTATAGAGTCCTTATCATTACCAATCATTATTACTGTTGCTGTTGCTTTTTTTAATTCTTGTATCTGTCGTCATTGTTATCGTAGTTATCGTTACTAGCACTCTCATTGTTAATCTCGACATGAATATCTTTAAATAAATGAAAAAAATAAAGAAAAATATCTAAAACTAAAAGATAAATAAAAAAAAGGACTAACTAATTTTCTCTATGAATCGACACAACGTTGACTTGGCGGTGTCTACTGGCGGAGTGTGAGGTGTGTGTGTGTGGGGGGGGGGGCCGGAGGAAGGTGTCTACTGGTGATTGGGGAGGTGTTGGAGTGGGTGAGGTGTCGTGCATGCCAGCGTTGTCTATGCATACACTCAGACACTCATGAATACGCGAGAAGCCTTGATTTTTTCATGGAAACTGTTTAATAGAGAGTGTTGGCTTGAGGGACAGCTGGGGAAATGGAATAAAGGCAGCCTCATGATCTATTAATGCTACTTCTCCCTCTCTCTCTCCCTCTCCCTCTCTCCCTCTCTCTCTCCGCTAATGAACACGTTAGACAAAATCATAAAAAAAACTAACCCTCAAAAAAATAAATGAATAAAAAAAAAACGAAGGCAAAAATGAATCCATACATAACAGAACACAATAGCACCAGTACCTGTATGAATAATGGTATACACAGCACTTCATTATTCAGGTGTAAAGATGCACACGCTCCGGCCTCACATTTATCCCGTATTTCGCGCCGTGTTCGCATTCATCATAATGGCGCGGCCGGCGTATTTACTTATCTCCGGTGTAAAATGGATGTACATGCACCAATTATACCGACCTACATCATTAGCCCGGCAAAATTATAGGATTACCATGTGAAAAATCGAAATGAGGAGGATACTTGTTTTGTTCTCATTTCCTCATGTATTCTCTCTCTCTCTCTCTCTCTCTCTCTCTCTCTCTCTCTCTCTCTGCTCTCTGTTCTAATGCCTAATTCATTTCCACGTTGGTTACTCTTAAATTTCTTGTCTAATCCTTTTCGTAATAATAATAATAATAATAATAATAATAATAATAATAATAATAATAATAATAATAATAATAATAATAACAATGATAATAATAATAATAATAATAATAATAATAATGATATACGTGCGAGGTACACAACATAATGAGAGGAAATGTAACAAAAATATGACAGTTCTAATTGTACTGTGTGTGTGTGTGTGTGTGTGTGTGTGTGTGTGTGTGTGTGTGTGTGTGTGTCTCTGTGTGTGTTGCGTACCTAGCTACCTACCTACATAGTTTTCCATCGCTTCAGATCGAGCTGTGAGGTAATTGCAACACTGTATTGTGGGAATGCGTCATCATTTATCAACCTCCGCCAAACGCACTGTATTACTGCACCGCTTTTTGTCCCGCCATTGTATCAGCGGCGTTGTATTTAGTGCAGTAATTGTATGTAGTGCTGCAGAGAGAGAGAGAGAGAGAGAGAGAGAGAGAGAGAGAGAGAGAGAGAGAGAGAGAGAGAGAGAGAGAGAGAGAGAGAGAGAGAGAGAGAGAGAGAGAAGCAGAATAGTCGAAATTGAAAAGAAAAAAAAAAATACAAGCCACACACAAATAAAATGATAATGAAAAACAAAAAGTAGTAAAAAAATGTATTAAAAAAGAGAAAAACAAAAACAAAAATTTACACACAACAAAAAAGAACAAGAAAAAGAAAAAAGCTGATAAAAATTAACTAAAACATAATATAACAAGCACGCACACTGCACGTATGTATATATATGGGTAACGGTGTATGTGTGTGTGTGTGTGTGTGTGTGTGTGTGTGTGTGTGTGTGTGTGTGTGTGTGTGTGAGTGAGGCGGGGCGGGAGGAGCCTCATAAATCACCCTGACGTCACCCTCAGCGCCGCCGCAGCTCCTCGTCCTCATTAACGCTATAAAATCATTTGAAGAAAACAGCATTTTTTTTGTGAACAATTATTTTACGAGAACGAGGAGAAGGAAGAATAAGAGGAAGAATGGGAGGAAGAAAGGGAGGAATAAAGAAACAAGAGAGATCAGAGGAGGAATAGGAAAATAAATAAGAGGAGGAGGAAGAAGAATGAGAGGAAAAAAGAAACAGGAGAGATCAGATGGGAAATAGGAAAATATAGAAAAGGAGGAGGAGGAGGAAGAAACAAGAGGAAGAAGAATGGGGAGAAGAAAGAAACAAGAGAGATCAGACGAAGAATAGGAAACGACAGTAAAGAAGGAGGAGGAGGAAGAAATAAGAGGAATAAAAATAGAAGGATGTAGAAGACGAAGATGAGACATAAAAAAACATAGTAAAGGAAGAAAAGGAAGAAGAAAAATAGGAGAAATAAAAGAAACAGTGAGGATTAAAAGTAGAGAATAACGAAGACGAAAGAGAAAAGGAAAAAATAATGGAAGGAAGAGGAGGATGACTAGGAGAAGAGGAGGAAGAGGAGGAGGAGGAGGAGGAAGAAAATGTTTACTTATAGAGAAACTGCTTCGCTCATTACTTCTTCCTGTCGCGTCAAATTAAGTCCAACTGTCTTACACTGTCGCATTTTACGCGACGGCGGCGGCGGCGATGGTGGGGAGGAGGGAGAGGAGGAGGAAGAGGAGGAGGAGGAGGAGGAGGAGGAGGGAGGTCACGATAAACATAAAATAAAAAGGAAGATTTGAGTCTGTCAGGCAATATTGTTTCTTGTGTTGCAGAATCTTTCATTATTATTATTATCATTATCATTATTATTATTATTATTATTATTATTATTATTATTATTACTATGAAAGTATTACCTCAGTACGCTACTTGGAAGGAGGAGGAAAGGAATGTAAGTTCTGTGGTGAGCCAAAAAAGAAGAGAAGTGGAGAAAGAGGAAAAGGAGAAGGAGGAGAAGGAGGAGAAGGAGGAGGAGGAGGAGGAGGAGGAGGAGGAGGAGGAGGAAGGAAGGAGGCCAGTTCTCTTGACTTCAAGGGAACACGACCAAGATTTCACGGTCAGCCTTTAACTGCTATTATTTTGGTAAAAGGAGAAGTGGTACGGGCCGGCTGTTAGAGAGAGAGAGAGAGAGAGAGAGAGAGAGAGAGAGAGAGAGAGAGAGAGAGAGAGAGAGAGAGAGAGAGAGAGAGAGAGAGAGAGCAATTGTATGGCAAGGAAAAAAATAATGTAAATATCAATCCATAAAACCACAATATAAATAAACAATAACTGCCATCCTCATTTTCCTCCAATATTACTTCCTCCTCCTCCTCCTCCTCCTCCTTCTCTTCCTCTTCGCCTCAGTCCCCTCGCTTAGTACAGTTCAAAAATGGGAAATAAAAAAAGTCTGACTCTATCTTAAATAATTGTAGTCAAAACGCCTCAAGTTATCGTTCAGAAGAGCTGGAGAAGGAGGGAGGAAAGGGAGACAGAGAAGGAAAGGGAGAGAAAGGTGAGAGGGAGAGAAGGGAGGAAGGGAGGGAGGGAAAAGGAAGGGAGGTACGGGAAGGTAATATAGGAAGAAAGATGCTCTCTCTCTCTCTCTCTCTCTCTCTCTCTCTCTCTCTCTCTCTCTCTCAAACAAGGCAAGAAAGAAAGATAAACAGATATCAGGATAGATAAAATAGATAGACGGATAGATAGAAATAAATAGAGTCAAAAAGAATCATTAAAATTGTAGGAATCAGCTTTTAAAATTCGCCACCAAAATACGCCTCGTATAATCAGACATTTATTACGAAGGATCGATTCCCCGTCAGGTGTGTAATGAGTGGAGGTCAAACAGCCGAAAGTTTTCAATTAATTCTCAAATGACAAAACTCTCACTACCAGAATTTATACAAGAGTAAGATGAGGTACTTCAACATAGGGACGTGTATGGAAACAGGGAATAAAGATAGGGAAAAGGGAGAGGAAAAAAGAAGAGGGGAGGGAGGAAAAATGAGCATGATAAATAGGTAACGTAAATTTATCTAAAGTTTCTTACAGAGAGAGAGAGAGAGAGAGAGAGAGAGAGAGAGAGAGAGAGAGAGAGAGAGAGAGAGAGAGAGAGAGAGAGAGAGAGAGAGAGAGAGAGACTTCCCTTCATCCACCCCTTGGGGACACACTTCGGCGGACCTCCCAAGAGACCGGGGTATCAAACAGTAATTTTTTGGATGCCTCTCTTAGTCACGAACCTTCCTTTGCCGCCACTCCTGCTGCTCGCTCTGTCTGTCCTGCTCTGCTCTCCTACACACAGATTAACCCCTTCAGCACCATGACGCGTTTCCATATTCATTCTGCTTACTATTTGGTGATTTTATACAGCTTCAGAAACACGTGGGGATTAAAATAGTGAAGACTGTGGATATTAATCTTCTGACCTCCATAGACCCTTCCTAATGTATTTAAAATGGTTCAATCGTACACAAATCTTAAGGGAAAAATGTGTCCCTAGTAGTGAAGGGGATATCCCAGCTGATATTTATATGCCAACATGTCTCTGGTATATATTCCTACTACTCCTACTATTTATTAGGTAATTCACTTTTCTTCTACTATATTTAACTCAGTTAATTATTTTCCTTTGCTGAATATGAAGGTAAAAAAGTGTTCTGTATTATTATTGGTAGTGGTGGTGGCAGTGATGGTTGTGGTAGTGGTGGTGTTAGCGGTTCAGCAATGCATTCAATTCCCGAGTAAAGAGAGCAGCGGCGTGTCAACAAGAGGCGCATCGCAGAGTATCGAGACGCCTCTCGCTGAACAATTATTTTCTTGGTGTGCAAACTCGCCGCAGCTGAGACTCATCCATCAAGTGTCAACTGTATATAAGTAGTGGTGTAATTGATCACTAACTGCCTCGCTCTTAATCGATATCACACACACACACACACACACACATGGTAGGAGAAAATTTAAGAACTATTTCCATAAACGAACATGTGTGTGTGTGTGTGTGTGTGTGTGTGTGTGTGTGTGTGTGTGTGTGTGTGTGTGTGTGTGTGTGTGTGTGCGTGTGTAGTATTTTACGCCCGTGCTAGATAAACCGTGTACGTATAAACCAGCCCTGGCTATGTACGTAATCCAAACACACTAAAGCTACCGATGTGTGCGTAAAATCCATTCCGAGTGCACGAAAACCCAGAGAGAGAGAGAGAGAGAGAGAGAGAATTTATGTCACAACTCTCATATCTGGTGGTGTTACAATTATTTCCACCGCTAATACCACCGTGGACACCGATTCGCTATTCACGCCGGCATTGCAGACACTAAATTCTGCTTAGGGAGAGGATAAAAAGGACAGAAAAAGAGTAGAAAAATATAAATAAATAAAACAGTTAGCGTCGTGTTTGTCAAGTGGCCCGCATTTTCCGCCATGATGATGACGTCACACACCTGATGGAGGGAGGAGGAGGAGCAGGAGGTGGAGGTGGTGGTGGAGAGAGAGAGAGAGAGAGAGAGAGGGAGGGGGAGGGCGGTGACACTGCATGTGACGATAATTTACGACGGACCTCTAATTTTGTCCGCATATTTACCACCGCTTATATTTGGGTTGGAATAAATACCTTCCGACATAAAGACATAAGCCAAGCCCCGCGAACCCTCAATCTTCCAATAAAGTGAGTGATGAAAAATACTGCCAAACTTATTATGCGAGGCTCCGTGGACGCCGCGCCCCGGGAACACTGCGAGGGTGACACACACACACACACACAGGGACGCGGGAAGGCTTTACTTCACTTCATGCTCTCATTTCTGCCTTTCCTCTTTCAGTTTTAGCATTGGACGGCAATTTTTCCATGGGTTTATTGTCTCCCCGGCCTTGAGATGAGGCTGGCCGGGCGTCATGAGCCGTATCGTACTTGAGTCGCTTGCTGAATGAGGAGGTTTGGTTAGTTTGGTTAGTGTAGCAGCGCCGGTCTGCTCTGTCCTCCCTCCCGCTGCCCCCACGCCGCCAGACCCAAGGCAGATGAGGCCCACCGTCGCCCCGGAGCCTGTCTGTGACGCCTCGGGTGGTCGCAGGTAACCTCTCCTTCTTCCCTCCTCCCTCCCTCACCTCCATCACTACCTCCCTCCTTCACTGCTTCACCACCTCTACCTCTCCTCCCTCTCCCTCGCGCTCCCTCCGCCGCCGCCCGCCTTACCCTTCCTTCTCCCGACACACACACACACACACACATGCCTTCCCTCCCTTCCTTCCTCAGTCCCGCCATTCTGAAGGAAACACCGCCTCGCTAACATTAATTCGATGGCGGAGCTGACTGTTTGCAAGCGTCAGGGGACTGTTGCGTGAGCCAGGGTTCCTGCGTGGTGTTTGTGCGTGCAAGTGTGCAATGAGTGTGGTGTGCGTGGTGGTGCGACGTTACCACCACCACCACCACCACCAGGGCACTGCAGCGGTGATGGCGGCGGAGGGCGCCGGGTATAGCAGAGGGTGATTAGCTGCACACGTGACCCCAAGAAGAATTAGCTACCGGCGTATCCCGTGAATCATCAATAAAAAAGAGGGGAAAGGGAATGAATTACACATAGAGGGTAAATATATTGACCTAATGAATATCTGATTACCAAATGAGAACCACTTGCCTCCTGATCCCCGCCCCCGCTGGCCTCCTTTCCCCCGCGCCCCGCGCACTGTGGCACCACGACCACAACCTTTAGCGTCACCCGCAGCAGCTGCCGGAGACCCAAACCCACAACGACGCCTGTCGACCTTATCAAGATCCCTTAGCAATGGCCACACCCATAATGACGACCACAGCCAGCTACACAACCACCCAGTCACACTGACAGTCAATCCCCGAGCAACACAGCCAGCACCAACCACACTCCAGCAACACAGCCATCAGCCAGCCACGCCAACCACACTCCAGCAACACAGCCATCAGCCAGCCACACCAACCACACTCCAGCAACACAGCCACACCAACCACACTCCAGCAACACAGCCAGCTGTCAGCCACACCAACCACCCCGACAAAAAACACAGCCACTCTCACCGACAGACATCCACTCTCCTCTCCCAACTAAACGACCTATGGGAGTCACGTCTTAGGATTCCCTCCCAGCTGACCTCACCCTTCCTGGCGGCGACCCGCCTTGACCCCAGGCCCCACCCACGCTGACCTGACCTATCACCTGACCCGACACGACCCGCTTAACTCATTAACTTGGTCGCTTTTCCCGCAAAGTTCGCCTCGCCTCCAGCACGCAGCGTCACGGAGGCAGCAGCAGCGACGGGGAAAGGCTGGCCAGGGCGCGAACGAAAGGGAGTGAGACTATTCGTGCCTCAAATTGGATTAATCCCCGGCTTGGTGTATCGGTTGTCACCCAGCGGGGAGGAGCGGAGGGTGAGGGAGAGGCACACACACACACACACACACACACACACACACACACACACACACACACACATACACACACACCTTATAGTGAGGTCGGTCGCCAGCACTCAAGTTCTCATCGCCGTTACCTCCGGCCGGAAACGACACTCACAGCCACCGCCTCCTTCCTCTCCTCCCTCCCCGACGCCGCGAGGGAGGAGGAAGGAGAGAGGGAGGAAGGGAGCAACAACAGAGGCATAATCTAGGGAGAGTAATAGCACCCCCACTGCCCGCCACGCTCCGTCGCCGTCGACACAAAAATAACTATTCACCTACCGTACACCGACACACACACACACACACACACACATACATCCAGGAAAATAAATAGAGCCTCCCGTCGCTGCAGTCACACACCAGTAACAGAGCAAAACAGCCAGATTCTCTCCTTCTCCTTCAGTGGAAATGTTATACGAGGAATCATCGCGTTTAAGGTTTCCCGCAGCCAGACCGAGAACACCGCCAGCCACTTGAACCACTTGAACACTCACGACGTGGCCTCACCGACTCACAAACCCACAGGACGCAAGCCGCTCTAATTAAACTGATACCAGAATGCACAAAACACACCGCAAAGACTTCCTTACTTCGGGTGTTTTGTAACCCTTCATTATCCCGCAACACCGATCTCTCTAGGAGTCTGGTGTAGGCGGAGCACCAAAGTCTTGCCCGCCACTCCCCCTCCCTCCCTCTCCCCCATACACATGCCAGCAAATCGTTCGCTTAAGAGTAAAACTAATCCGGTTATCGGGGTACTTATCAGTCCGGTATTATCCATTGGGCAGACCGGCCGTTGTTGTTGTTGTTGTTGATGATGATCTTGTTATTGTGATGCTGTTCTTGAACCGTGGTGGTGGTGCTGTCCTGCGGTGGCGGCGGTGGCTGCGGCTTCTGAAGGAGGCGGGGAGATGGAGGTCCCTTTCCTTGGATGGAAGTGTTCATGCCGCCGCCTGCCGCCGCCGCCGCCGCTACTCACTCGCCGCCACTATTATCACTGACAATCTCCATCACACTCTCCAGGATTCCATATCTCATTTTTATTTCCTTCACTGAACACCACACGGGCCTCACGCAGCCTTCTCTTTTCCGCGGCTGCCCATCATTCATTTGCCACTCCACTTGACATCATTGGTGGATAGACTATTTCCTCCTTTCCGATCATCCACACGTTCGCTCCTTTTTTTCCATCAGGAGGCGAACCAGACACTCTTATTCCGCCGCAAAACCTGCAACGCAAGCGAGGTGAAGGGCCACGCCTCGGGGAACCTCACTCACGCCCCCGCCGCCGCCCTTGGACACGGCGCGACGCGGGGGACACTGACGCACCTGTTTGGAAAAGACGGCGATGTCCTCGTTGAAGGATTCGGAGGAGCAGACGTCCCCGCCAGCCACACCGGGCTCCCGCGGCGTGCATGTGGCGAGCTCACACTTCTCGAAGATCAGCGCCAGCAGGGGAAACAGCGGGTGCCTGCCGGAGGAACACAGCATGAGGACAACAGCACACTCAGGGGGTAAGTAACACTAATGTAACACAGCAACACCATATAACACAGCAAGCAGAATATTGCACATGTGGTCAGGAACCAACACACATGAAGGGAGAAGGAGAGGAACAGAAATCACAGATGGTTGTTAGCCGCGCGGAATGTAGGAATAGTGAAACACGAGCACGGGTTAGGTAAGTGTCGCGCGGCGTGGAGGTGGACGTCAATTTAGAGGCAGAGCGGAATAGAGGGAATGAATGGCGATGCTAAGGAGACCCAGGGATGCCCGTGCCGCGCCCTCTCATGTCCTACAATGTATCATTTACTCCTTAACAGCCGTCACACCAACCAAGCGGAAGGACACAGCCAGGGACCCGCCGGCCACAGCACCGCCGCCCTCAGAACACCGCCATCACAGCAGATTTCCCTGGTGCAGCTTCATCCTCCTCCTTTTCCTCCTCTCCCCACCTCCCCCGTATCACTTCGTCGAGGTAATCCAATCTCTTAATCGGCAGTCAAGGGTTTCCAAGGTTTCACGCCCATCTAAGGTCTCTTTAACATCAATCTCTGCTGCTTCCCTCCACTCTCCTTGCTTCCCTTCCTCTTCCTCCTCCTGCATGGCCCGCGCCCAGCCATCTTCCCTCGCAAAAGGTAAAGGAGAGGAGAATACTCACATTTTAGCCCCAAAATCACCGATAATCGCCTTTAGCTTCCAAATTTATTCCTAATTCTTCGCCTGCTTGGGGTAGTTTGCAGGCATCATCATCACATGCACCTTCCGCGACCTTACCTGCATCGCCTCACTTTCACCTGTCCAACCCTCCCCCCTGGAACCGAAACGCGCCCTTGCTTCTCCCCCCGTTCGGCTTTAATCTCCCATTCCTCCTCATTCCCCAGCCTGTCTAATGACCCCGCACCTCCTCGGCTGGTAGGGAGGGAGCAGGACGGAGAGCAGGACGGGGACACGGCGTCTTCTTCCCCGGCGATGATCATAATTGCGGCTGCTGCCTCTTAATAACACCCGAGCCTCGAGGTGAGTCACGTCAGCTCCACACACACGCCAGGCGAACCCACGAGGAAGGAGTGGAGAGGACGAGGAAGAGGAGCGAGGAAGAGAAGGAGCAGGAGTAAAGAGGGGGAGGAGTGGAGAGCGAGGTGAACACTTTAAACAGAAGATAAACTTAGGAGAAGAAACGGGACAGCAAAACGCGTACCTGATAAAGATGAATGGTGAATATGAAGCTTAAAATCAAGAATGGAAGGAAAGAAGAGAGAAAAAAAGAAATAGACGTCACACCAACACAAAGTAACTCACTCACGCTTTCACCTCAAAATGAACACACACACACACACACACACACACACAGAAAAAGATGAAAACAACTAACACCTAATCAAAAATTGAAAACAAAATGAACAAGCAAAACAAACGAAATAGCAAAATAAAAAAAAATAAAAAAAACACCAACACGAAACACCATAAAAAATTAACACAAGGAAAAGAAAAAAAAAGGACAAAAAAATGCTAACGAAGAGAAGGAAGAAAAGTTGAACACATCCCCGGACCTTCCTCACCCGCGTACCTCAAGCCTAACCTAACGTCAGGGGTTGGTCGGGTCTCGGTCCTTGGTCGGAGGAGACGCGGGCGAACTCACGACCTGTCATGACGGAGCGACGTGGAGGCAAAAACCCGCCGGTGACACGCCAAGGACTCGGGCGAGGATACCGTAGGAGGCGGGGAAGGAGAGAAGGAAGGAGAGGGAATAGGAGACGTAAAGGAAGAGCAGCATGAAATAAAAAGGATGAGCAGATGAGGAGGTGGGAATGAGAGATGATGAAGTAGAGGAAGAAAAGGAAGGAGAGAAGAAAGGGAAAGAATGAGAAATAATAAGGACTAACATGATAAAGGCCAAAGAGGAAAGGAAAGAAAATGGCTGATGAAAGGAAACACAAGTGAAAGAGAGAAGGGAAAGAGGATGACAGAAAATAAGAGCAACGAAAAAATAGAAAACAAGGAGAGAAAGAAACAGAACACAAAGAATAAGGAAACGAAGAGGAAAACAACACAACTGAAGACTACACAGAAGAACAACGATTGGAGAAAAAGAAGAACAAGAGAGAGAAAGAGAAAAAAAAAAGAGAGACAGGGAGGGAGGGAGAGACAGGAGGAGAGGAAGTAGGAACAAGAGAAGTAAGTGAGGAGAGTAAAGTCATTCGGGAAGAGCGAAGGGCAAACACAGTCTTGTGGCTCAGATTGGTGACGTCACAACACCAGCGTCCGTCACACCTATTATGAGAGTCAACAGATCGAGAGTGAGTCGAGCTGAGAGAACTTACATACAGAGCACAGACCGCGTCTCTCTCTCTCTCTCTCTCTCTCTCTCTCTCTCTCTGAAGCTAATGGACGGCAGGACGGACACGAGAGAGGCGATCAGGGCCAAGGAAGGAACAATAAACTGAGCCACACCTCTCAAAACACCTCGCTCTGATCCTCTATTGCTTCACACCCTCATCTCTCCTCACCATAACTCACCGCACAGTCACTAACCACTCCCGGGAACACCAAACAACACTTAACAACCATACAACAACTATAAACACATGCACATAATACACCAAAGCACCGTTCGGCGCCTCCTACAGCCACGTATCATCGCTGGGCTACTCCGCACTCGCCAAAACCTAACCTGACCTAACCTGCCTAGCATCGCCGCGTCCACATGACAACTGTAAACAAGGAGGACGAATGAGGCGCTTTTTCAACTTGCTTTCTCACTGCAGCTTCAGGTGGCGGTGGTGCCGAGATGGAGCAAAGCTGAGGGATGATAGATGAGAACGGGGGAGGGATGGAGGGACACGGGCAGAGGGAAAGAAGGAAAGGGAGGGAAGGAAAGGGAAGGGAGGGAGGGATAGAGGAGTGGCGGTAGATGAAGGGGGAGAAAGGTGTTGTTCAATGGCTTTTGTATTGTAGGGTGGGTTCAGAAAGAGAGAGAGAGAGAGAGAGAGAGAGAGAGAGAGAGAGAGAGAGAGAGAGAGAGAGAGAGAGAGAGAGAGAGAGAGAGAGAGAGAGAGAGAGAGAGAGAGAGAGAGAGAGAGTTAACGGTTTGAAATATTACAGAAGTGACCTAAAAACTAAAAAAAAAATACGTAGATTCCAGCAGTATAGGATAGAAAGAACCCAGTAATCGATACGAAGAACCAAAGGGCAAGACGCGGAAAAATAATGAAGGTCGGGAACGAAACACGAAACGCGGCGAGACTCAGACACGACACACACGAAACTAACAAACAAATAAAAAAAATAGAGAAAACAAAAATAAATACCAACAGCCGCATTAAACCAGAAAAATATGAAAAAAAAAATAGATACGTTAAGAAAATAAAACTAAATGAATTGCTCAGATGCATGAATGTAACTAAAACAGACAGGAAATAATAATAATGATGAAAAAAAAAATAGACAACTAAATGAATAAAGAGAAAAAAATTGACACTGATGTTGGAAATGAAAAGAGGAAAAATAATAATAAGAATAATCGTAAAAATATAAATGAATAAAAAATAATAGAGAAAATAAGAGAGAAGAGATTGAACAGAAAAATATAAAAATTGGAATAATACATGAATGAAAATGGAATAATGAGCAGAGAGAGAGAGAGAGGACACAGGAGCACAACAAAAACCACGCGGGAGGAACTGCTGCTCTGCGCCTCTGCTAAGTGCTCTGCTTTTTAAGTCATTAGCATCGTTTTTATATTGTTTTGCCGCGCTCAAGTGAGGTTACCCGTGTCCTCTCTCTCTCTCTCTCTCTCTCTCTCTCTCTCTCTCTGTCGTACTAATTCCTCCTCTTCCTCCTCCCTTCGTTGACTCAAAGTAATATTTCTCTTTTACCTCTTCATATAAATCTCTCTCTCTCTCTCTCTCTCTCTCTCTCTCTCTCTCTCTCTCTCTCTTCAATACCTTTCCTTTCCTCGTACAAACCAACATCCATTGCTCCACACACACACACACACACACACACACACACGTAGTAGCAGTAGTAGTACAAACACACATCACATTTCATTACAAACTTCAACTTGTACCATCACTCTCTCACTCTCTCCCTCAGATCACCAGACTCTTGCCATCCCGGATCAGACCATCTTTAAGAACCCTCTCTCTCTCCCTCGCGCCTGTCCCTCCTTGCTGGGGTTCTCTCCGTCTGCTGGTGAAGGTCAGAGCGACAGAGAGACGTGAGGAGCCCCCTGACACGTATGGCTGGGTGTCAAGTAAAGAGACTCATGCATTAAGAGGTTCTCAGACTCGCCAAATGAAAGATACAGAAAAAACGAACGAGAGAAAGACAGACACAGGGGGAAAAATAAATTGTATAGATTTTTATTGAAGTGGTTTTCATTTTTGTTTTCTTTGTTTTAAGTTGGAGTTCCTTTACGGTATGGTTTAACCCCTTCAGTATTAGGACAGGTTTTCATATTTTATTTTGCATACTATTTAGTTTAGTGATTTTTAGCAGCTTCAGAAACTTATGTGGGGGATTAAAATAGTAAAGATTCCGGCCATTAATCTTTTGACCTCCATAGACCCTTCCTAATGTAAATAAAATAATCTAATCATACCAAAAAAACTCAAGATGAAAAAAAAATGTGTCTCAGTAGTGAAAGGGTTAAGGAATGGATGGCGATATTTGCCGGCTAAGTAAGTGAAGTATTTGATAACGAAAGGTGGAATTAATTACGTGAATGTTTATGAAGTAGTTTTTAGTAGTTTTATTATATTTCTTTACGTCAAGATGATTTTTTTTCAAGGTAAAGGTCGGATATAAGTGTGAAATTATTATGAAAACTGTATCTTTCCATATGTTACTTTATATTATTTACATAATTGTGTTTTCTTTGCGGTATTCGTGGTTTCACTTTGCTGTATTTTCCTGAACCAAATTAATTTCTACTTATTAATCTTTGGTTGCACAAGAAATAGTAACAAGAGTAGTGATTGAAGTGACGGTCATACATGTAATCTTTTAACGAGCCTTCTACTTTATTACTTTCATCTTTACCTGTTTTCCTGATTAGCCTCACCGTTACCAGTCACGCATTTGCTGCACCACCGCTAACTTCTCTCCCTCCCTGTCAGCGATACACTAATAACCACGTAAGCACATTTCTCCAATACTTCTTTCCTCAACGACTTTATAATAATCTTCTTCCCTTCCCACCTTTATCAAACTCTGCCTCTCATTCTTTATTATTACACCTTCCTGCATTTCATTGTACCAGTTATTCCCTGAGTCTCTATTACCCTTTTCCTTCTATTTTCTCTTTTCTCCCTCGTTCTTTCCTGGTCACTATCCTCTTCTTAAACAAATATTACATCTTTTTTTATTTTCCTATCGCATTTTCTCTCGCTCTCTCAATTTTATTAAGCAAGAATTCTTCAATAACTTACGGTCTCTGTGTGCGAGAAGGGAAGGGAAAGAGAGGGACAAGATAGATGGGAGGGAAGGGAGGGAAGATAGGAGGGAAAGGAGGAAAGGGAGATAGGAGGGAGAGAGGGAGGGAAAGGGGAGATAGAATGGGGAGGGTAGATAGCAAGGGTGATTGAAAATTTTAGGGAAGGCAGGTAGGAGAGAGAGAGAGAGAGAGAGAGAGAGAGAGAGAGAGAGAGAGAGAGAGAGAGAGAGAGAGAGAGAGAGAGAGAGAGAGAGAGAGAGAGAGAGAGAGAGAGACTTTACTTGATATATGGAACAAAATTGTTTTATAAGAAAGATAAATGAGAACACAATAATACATATGAGCAAAGTCGACTTGAAATGATAAACTGACAGAAAGAAATGAAATCAGAAAACGATGAACACGCACGAGAAAGTAAATGGAAGAACCAAATTTTCGTTTCAATCTAGACACGAGGACACACCATACAACCAACCACCACCACCACCACCACCACCACCACCACCACCACAACAACAACAATAATAGGAAATACACCAGAAAATAAATGAATAAATAATCTATACAGGAAAAACAAACATTAATGTCAAATCATTGAGTAAATTTACAACTATTTATTACAACATTCCACGTTCGCTAGTGACTCCCACAACTCTAACACTATTCTATCACTAACACAAAGCCCATTTCAAAATAACCCTTTACCTTGAAATCTAATACCGCTAAGGACAAATAAAACCGCTAAACTGATAAAACTTGCTTATCTCCATGAAACCATCGCTAGTTTCATGATATTAACTAGCAGGCATTTTGATCTAATCTCATATCTGCTAGAAAGATAAAAATGAGGTTTTAAATACCGACAAAACCTGCTTATTTATTAGGAATCATCTCTGCCTCCATGACATTACCTAGCAGCTATTGTAATTTAACCTTATGTGTGCTAGATATATAAAAATGAGGTTGACTATACACACAACAGTAACTCAAACACCTTACTAGCAAGAGGAAATCGTCCACCAGCTGCCAGTAATCACAGACTCATCTAACAACTAGCCACGGGTGACATCCAAGCAGTAATACACTCACGCTGACTGTCATGGCACCACAGCAGCGTTCACCACGCAATAACACATCACAGCAAAGTAATAATCTCTCCCCGCCAATCACAGCTACCAATTAATAACATTTATCTATCCCTTCCTCACAACACTGCCTGCAATAACACGACTCAAAAGACAGAACAGGAAACAAAGCCACTTAAAGAACAGGGACGCAAAGAAGTAATGTGGGTAAAGAACAGATAACTCAGGGAATATTAAAAATACACAGAAATAAAATGAACATAAAGAATAGAGAATAAAGAAAGAAAAAGACACACAAGGGACAAGAATTCCAGGAGCACGTATAAAATATCAAACTGAAGGCAAGAAATCAATAACAAAACCAAGAAATAAATACGGAACATAGAACCATGAGACACATGAACAATAGATAAATGAAACATAAAGGGAACACAAAAAAAAAACACACACAAGAGAGAAATAACAACAACCCAGAAACATCTTTAGAACAGAAGTCACACACACACACACACACACACACACAGTCAGAAATCTTATAAATCATAAATCAACATCAGGAAAAAAAGAAAAAAAAGAAGAAAAAGAAGGAAGGTCGCTTCCTCATAATTCAAAAGTGCTTAGGAGTAGCAGCGCCTGGGAATCACAGACGCGTGGGAGAAGCGGCGGAAGGAGGCGCAGTGGGAGGTATAATCATCAGCGTCAAGGAAACACCTGACGAGGTCGGCGACGGAGGTGAACGAGACTGTAAGACGTAACACAGACAGAGCGGAACTTTATTAATGGCCAGGAATATTACACTGGTGCCTGCCAACTTTCCCTCTCCCTACCCCCAGCAGCAGGAACGCCGCCAGTAGCACCAGTAGGAGTAACAGTAGCGGCAGTTGTGCAGGAGTAATAGCAATAGCAAGCTTCATAAAAACAAAACACATCTTTAAGCTTCCTCACACTTGCTGGTCGTAAAGCCTCGAACTTAAACAAACCAGGATGGGATTGACTCCGTTACACATCCTGAAGGGGTTAATGTGCCTCACTCTATATTCCTGTCCCTCCTTTCTTAAATTCACCACTCGGGAATGTGCATCAATCCTTATGCCTATTTCTTTTTTTATTTCCTTCCTTATTCCAAACATGAGAGTATAACAAGAAAGAGAGCATTGGTGCAATATCCTCATCAGTTCACCAGCACAGCATCGCCTCAGCCTCTCTTCACCTCCCCGCCCTTCTTCAGGAACCTGGTGACTTCAGAAGACTCCCGCAGACCTTCCTCCCTCCCTCCCGTAAAGCAATAAGATTTAAGGCAACTATCACCACAACGTAAATTACAGACGCCACACATATACGCATAAACACACACACTCACACACACACACACACCACCACCTAAAATATTTACACAGAGGTCCCGCAGCGCTAATCCAAGAGCCTCCCGGAATCTATGGTTTTAACACGCCGGGGATTGCACTTGAGCATTCATTTATCACGGTCTATAAATAAGCTGGAATGACCCACCACCACCACCACCACCACCACCTCCTCCTCCGCCGCCGCCACCACCACCTCGGCGGCCACGACAACTCCACCGCCACCGCCACCGCCGCCGCCAGGCCCTCCAGCCCTCTTGACCCGCAGAATAATTAGCACAATACACAGTAGGAGGAGAGGTTTTGGCGACCTGTTACCCACGATGAGATACTTTCATGCACGCAGGATATATACGAACCGAGTACAAAAACAAAATATTTATGCCCGCACAAATTTTACGTCCACCCCCCTGCCCTTACTCCTCCTCCCACCACCACCACCACCCCTCCTTACTCTCTCACACTCTCCTCCCCCTTAAAGAGCAGCAGTGAGGGTCGCGGCAACACAGACATCACTACACTCCAAAACACTTCTACACCAGAGTATTTTACAGTCGCTCCCTGCGCCCTATACCTGAGCTGCTTCTCCCCCTACACGCCCCTACTCCAGCTGTTACCACTTCTCGCTCTGTCGTTCCCCGCACCACCTCGCACCCGCCGCCTCCTGTGACAATAATATATTTATGGACCACACTCCGTCGAGACAATCTTAATAGCACTGTTTCCCGGATGCATTTTGCCTCCACCGCTTTGTGACTAAAGTAGCAAGAAAACTGTGGCCTCCTTTCCCTCCTCAACTTCCACCTTCTCTTCTTCCTCCTCCACTCAAAATTCTGGTCCTAAAATAAGAAGACTTGGCTGGAATCGAACCCTCGTTTCCCAGTGATTTCAAGAATTAATGAAGGATAATTTTCCCCTCACGAAACTATGTATAATAAAAGTTTTCTTGTAAAACGGCGATGACTTTGACATGGCCCAGTGTGTGTGTGTGTGTGTGTGTGTGTGTGTGTGTGTGTGTGTGTGTGTGTGTGTGTGTGCGCGTGTGTGTGTGTGTGTACCAGCATCGTCGGGCGGAAATAATACTACATCTTTGAACGGCGAAATCGGGCGGCCATAACGACATATTCCGTTCAACCGCCCACACCAACACACCCAACCCGCCACAACACGCCCACGCCCCACACGCTCCAAGAATTTAGACAGAAATATCTGAGCCAATATTTTGTGCGGTGGAGGCGGCGGTGACGGCGGGAGTTGGAATTGGCGGCGGCGGCGGCGGCCAGGTAGAGAGGGGCGGCGGGAAGCGCGGGTGGTCGTGAGCGAGTGCTGGCGGCGCCGAGCCCGCCATTGTCCACACCACCGCAAAAGACCAACTTCGCCGCCGACAAAGAGGACAAACATGCAGGCGCAGGATGGCGTGGTGACTCCTGCGCCCTACAACACGCCACTTAACACACACACACACACACACACACACACACACACACACACACACACACACAAAGCTTTCCCGCTAAACAGTGAGCACAAAAAACATGTTATTAGAGAACTCGTAAACATATTTTTAGTGGTTATGAAATATTACCGACACTTCAAGATTGTCAATATGAATTTTGTTCAAATCGCTCGGCATTCCCGGAACAAACGAATAAATAACACAATATCTTCACTATAAATAACAGAGAGTAAAATACGCCGAGTGGAGTTAGTAAAACGTATGAAGAGCCATAAACACACACTGGTACCGCGAGAATCACACCGCAACACTAACTATTTATCATTAAAAATATTGTAAAAAATCGGCTAGCATTATGTGGAGACTCGTGTGTGGCTTTTGAACACAGCAAAACGCCGTCATTACCTCGGCGAGAAGCAACGAATTAACACTCGCAAACTTACACCTACAGCCAAAACATGAAGCAACACCAACAAACACAAACACAAATATAAAGCCAAATTTACAAATAAAAGAGAGAGAGAGAGAGAGAGAGAGAGAGAGAGAGAGAGAGAGAGAGAGAGAGAGAGAGAGAGAGAGAAACACAATTTAGTTATTCACGACAGTTTCGAACGCCACGAAGAGATCCTCCCTTTTAAGATAAGCAAATTGACAAATAAATATAAAGAAAACACATATAAATTACACGAACGGGTTTACAATGACAGTCATCACCGGACGCCGCCTCGCCAGTCAGCGCCGCTAATCCCCGGGTTACTGCAATCGCCAGTAATCTTATTATCTGCACTAGGACGCCCTACAAGGGACTGCGGCGGGACCTCCTCTAATCCCTCCAGCCTGATTTACTGGTCGCCGGTCAATCCTAATCCTCTGGTGCCGATTACAGGAGCCACGAATCAAAAAACCTACGGAATATCTACTCGACAAAAACAGTGACGATCTCCAGTTGATCCTCCGCAAGCCGGTAATACTCTGCGTTAACAGCGTGTGTGTGTGTGTGTGTGTGTGTGTGTGTGTGTGTGTGTGTGTGTGTGTGAGGCGAGGACCTGATAGCTTCGTCAGGTTGTGCTGTTGGTGGTGGTCATCCCGCCGCAAGATCACTAACTCAGGTCCTCCGAAAAGGTCTGAGGGCGGGAGGGTTTTCAGGGATAAGACACGATCCACCGCACGTATTCTAAACGATAAGGGAGATATGAGGGCCTTGCTACGATACCTCCTTCACGCTGCCAGATAACACGGCCACAAGACCTTACACTCGTACTGCTCCTTTCATCTCTCCTCACATCCTTCCCTCTTCCTCCCATCCGCGTTACCCGATACTCTCTTTTATTTTTCTCACAGCATTACCAGGAAGAATAACTTGTATTGCCAGTCACGCCGATGCACTACCGCTAGCCACACTAACCTCCACCGCCACTCACACACAACACACAGTTACGTCCACCAGAATGACAAGAAATATAATAACTTCACTAGCCGCGGATCAGTCACCGTTAAGAGATAAGCACAACGACACACAACGCGCGACTTCACAGCAACACGGAACACTGGGAAAGAGAGTAGGGGAGAAAAAAAATGTACAGCGGAAATGTCTGCATTTTACGAACTTGTACAGAGAGGTTCGAGCGCGGATATCACAGGAAAGTAACACAATCAGCTTGAGTCTTTCCCTCCCTCCCTCCCTTCCTTCCTTCCTTCCTTCCGCAATGAAATTCAACTGTTAACTGGAGCTTAGAGGGAGAGAGTGAGAGGAGTGTTACAGGAGTAGAGAGAGTTTTATGGGGGCTGTGAGACTGTACATTTTGGTGAGAGAGAGAGAGAGAGAGAGAGAGAGAGAGAGAGAGAGAGAGAGAGAGAGAGAGAGAGAGAGAGAGAGAGAGAGAATGTAAATGCTGAAGTTGCAAATTGTGAAAGTGTGATGTAGGATTAAACACACACACACAGCTACTTATCACAGATTTCAACTATGACTTGCAACACACACACACACACACACACACACACACACACACACACACACACATACACACATATATACGCGTAAATACATATAAATACATATTTCACCTGTAGATAATCACGTATTGCCGCGCTTAAGAGGATTACTCAAACTAGCTGGTAATTGTGACATGCTCAGTAAGTCAATGAATAAGACTCAGTCATATTTCAGTTCCGTGCATTCCTTGGCGCTTCTCCTCCTTCGTCTTCGTCCTTTCTTTCCCCCGTAATTAAGCCGTTCCCAGAAGAGAGGTTCAAGAATCTTTAGAATCTATTGTTGGGTGCATTCACTTTCTTCGCTCCTCGTTCTTCTTTTGTTTATTCCCTCGCTTTATCACTCCCCGGCGTTCACTGGGATTTATTTATTCAAGAAGCCCTTTCGCTTAATCCGCAAATTTACACCCTGACTGTGACTCCCATCACCATCACTCCAATAGAACAATGGAAATAAAAACCTTGTGATATTCTTAATGACAGTTATTCTAAGGCTGATTATTATAATAAGTCTCCGGCATCGCGACAAGTGATGGTTACGGTAGATATAAACACACTAACTGCCGGGTGCTGGTGGCGCGGCTGAGGAACACCACCACTCTCACTATTATTGTCATTTGCTCAGAAAAACACTTCACCCACAAGGATGTGCTCTCCCTCCATCACACGCTTCCTGGCATCACACACACACACACACTCCATCACAATTAATAAGAATTCCTACTAAGTGCTGTGCTCCCCTAAAATATTTTACTTGCACATTTTAAAATTCATGGTCATCACTACACCGCACCGCCTCCAACCATAACATCGCCACCACCATCACCACCACCACCACATCTTTTGTCCTCAAAAAACACAGCGAGGCATAAATATTTTAAAACCACCATGAGGCAGCGGAGTTCAGCGCCGCCACCACAAGTCAATGCAAACGTGCATATAAACAGAGAAATAAACCCATATTATTTTTTATTTCACTCAGGTTTACAGAACACACTTATGGTCATGAAGGCTCTAATAAAACTCAAGATTCCCTCGCAATTATATAAAGTTGGTGTGGCGCAGCATCTCATTTATTAATGTACCCCTACGAAAAGTTTCCCTCCCTCTAACACTGCAATCCAGTATTTGCCGAGAGTCGCTCCGTGTTCACCACTCCGCACATTTCATAAACTTCCACAAAATACAAAGTTGTTAAGTGACTGTGGCTGTGGTAGTGGCTCCCCTCCTCCCTCTTCCTTCCTCTTTCTCCTCACTCCCTCGAGGCCTTCACGTGCTGGAGAGGTCGCCGTGTAAGGGTCTCCTCTCAAGCCGCCACGAGTGACACTAGATATTAATGTAAATATTTTGTGTGGCGGTCGAGCGTTGGGAGGCAGACTGGGACTGGCCGGCGGGGCTCGCTCGGCATCTAGGGCCAGGCGAGACTTGTGTTAAAAAAGACAGACACTCTTATAAATGACGTTGATTTTCACTGATTCCTTATTATTGTTATCATTATCCGAGTTTAGTTTATGGTGTGGCGCTGCGAACAAGACGGGAAAAATAGTGACACGTTCCATAAATTCATAAATTCCTTCTTTGGCTGCCTCGGCCCGGGGTAGTGGCGGGCCGGGCGCGGCTCATGGGTAGGGGAGGTATTTGTTTTATTGTCACAGGTTTTGTTGTAACATCTCCGTGCGTGAAGACTCAGCGTCTGACTTCCTCATTGCGGAAAGATAGTTCCTTCGGGCGTGCGGGCGTGGGACAGCACCTATGAGGGCGCCAGCGGGTTGGCGGGCGGCGGAGCAGGTGACGGGCAGCGGAGAGCAGCGCCGCCAGCCGCCACACGGGTTACCTGCTCACCGCCGCCCACAAACCAGCTTGCCTCACCCACAAGTGCTCCCCGCCGCCCAGCACACGGCCTGGGCGTGGAAGGCGGCCGAGAGTGAGAGGCGGGTGAATAATGAAGGAGAGCGGGAGAAAGTGAGGCAACAAACAGGTTTGACCACAGCTGGCCGGGCTACTTACCCGTATATGAGGTCTTTGTCGCGTTTGTGCACGTCGGGAATAGAGCCCATCACGTGGTTCGCCGCCACATGGTTAGGGGCTTGTGTATGGGCGTACATGGCTGCATTGTGGGCGGCCCCGCCCACGTGGTTCATGTGGTTTATGAGAGACGGCTGCAGGGCCGCCGCCGTCGCCGCGCTGCGGTGAGGGTCGCTGTACATGTTGGCTACGGTCTCCATGTTCGTGCCGCCGCCGCCGCCGTAGTGCCCCAGCGCGTCGTCGTACTGCGGGAGAACCTCGTTACACACCTGACTACAACACTCCACACACACGCATTTTCCTCATGATCACTTTTTATCACAATGAAACACTGGGTGACTGCGGGCGGAGAGGCCGCCTGGCTGACCGACTGGACGCTCCTACACACACTGGCCGCCGCCGCCCACAAACCGACTAGTGGCCTCAGCAGGAGGAGGGCGGCGGGGCACAACTTACCCTGGCAGGCTGAGCCATGTCACCCAAGAGTACTGTGCTTGCTTCACTCGGTACACCACCACAATGTCGCGCCGCAAGAGTCACTACACGCCCACCCGCGCACCGCACTGCACCGTCTAGCACCGCGCCGTACCTGCACCGCGCGTCAACACGTCAATCGACATGAGGCGACTGAGAGCGGAGCGGCGTGCGTGTCCGCCTGTCACTGGACCCCAACTGCTGTCAATCACGCCGGCCGCCGCCACAAATGAATGAGCTGTCACGAGCACCGCCCCTGGGCACTGCGCACCGCCGGCCGGGGAGGAGCCACGCACGGCGCCTCAGCCTCACTCCGCCCACCAGCCAATCACGCTCCGCCCAAGACCCGCCCAATTCCCTGACACTCCTCCTTCTGCATTCCGGGCTTACATGTGAGTTGCTCTTGACAAACCCAAATATAGATCTGAAACTCTTTTTTGCGACCGAATTATTATGTATATTTTCGCTATATAAATTGTGCATTATAAACCATGAGCGGCGTGTGTCGGCAGGTGGCCCGGGACAGGCAAGGGCGGGACGCAGCCTCCACCACAAGCCGGGCGGTGCTGCAACGCTGAGCCCGGGTGCTGAGCGGCAAGCGAGCCAGGCTGAGCACAGTGGCCAGTGGGACGACTCCTGCGGCCGGGAGCGAGGTGACCACTGCCTCACTGCCTCCTGCTCCACTGACGTGTCACTCCAGCCACTGGCACTCACCCTTGAGTCCAGCACACAGGATAACCCCGCCCTGGCACAATACTGGAGCACGCCCACGCTGGTGACCTCACGCCACACCCACACTGAGGATGAGCGAGGACTGCCCCCTCACCCGCCGCTCCGCCACAACCGCCTCTGTCGTCACCGCCACCAACAACAAACACAAACCCCGCCCACCGTCACCGTCGTCGTCGCCGCCACCGCCACCGCCACAAACAGCAACATCCACCACAACACTTGCTCACGCCCCGTCTGCGAGCTTCCCACACCACGGCGATCATGCAGTCCCCGCCCACACTTTGTAATGCAGTTTTTCCCCATCAAGGTCCTCAAGACTGCCTGAAATAGGAGGACTCACAGACCTCACCCGTGTATCAAGGGACATCTCGACCTCGACC